>NW_006408553.1:24239273-24272133 GCF_000296735.1 Chrysochloris asiatica | reverse complement strand
AATACAATACCATATGGCCTTCCAATTGACATGGTATAGCTAGAATCAGTCACAGCAAAGGTAAGGAAAAATAACAATAAGCAAAAAAGGAATTTCTATGATCATGATAGAATGTGATGCATTGCGTCTATGAAAATAGACAATGGAGACAGGAAGGATTCTACAACATGAGAGTTTACAAAAACATAAGAAGATAGCAATAGATGAGGTAGAGAATATTTGGAGATAACTGACACATCAGACAAGTTTATTATAAAGAAAGAGTAAGGACCCTAGAATAGGCCTAAGACTCAGTGGTTAGACTTTCGTCTCAGGTAAGGGAATTTCAGAAGCAATGCTGGGCTTCGGTCCTTTCCATTACTACTGTGGCGTAATGCCAGACATAACACTGAGAACTTTACAAAGATTGCTTTATTGTCATAAAATTATGAAAGTGATATAATTGTTATTTTCATTTAACAGATAGGAAACAGGCTCAAGGAAGTTCAGATACTTGCCCAGGATCACACAGTTAATAAATAAGAGTAAAATCTTTTTACTCAGACAACATGACTCCAAAGCTCATGTTGATTTACATGACTCTCTGCTCTGCAGGTTATGAAAACACTGACTATAACATCTTTGAAGAAAGCCGGGCCACAGCTGGAATAAAACATGTCATAAGACAAGAGTTCTATCATTGGGGTTAAAGCACAAGATCAAAGTGGGGCAGGAGTGGTGTGACTTGTATTGAGTTTTGACCAAGAATTTTTGAATTTTTGTTAGCATCATACCTGGCCACAGGGAGAACTAGTCTTAAAGAATAGCAAATAACTGGGTATCCAGGAACAATAAATGACCATAACAAGGAAGAGATGGAAAAGGAGAAAAATGTAAATATCAAGAAAAGCCATGCCGAGTAGGTAGCAAGCACTTAATTGACATCTGTGAATAAATTGAAATGCTTTACTTCCCCGCCCCCCCCACACATGGGATTTTATTCTCAAATCCTTTCTAGTAAAATGTATTTTTAGATTCAATAGTCAGTCAGCCTCTACATTGCTCCAAATAAGATGCTATTGTTCTTTTTGGGGTGGGGAGGGGGAGCTATTCGAGAATAGAGCTCTGGTAGCAGAGTGGTTACGAATCGAGCTGCGAACCTCAAGGTCAGCAGTTCAAAACTACCAACTGTTCCATGGAAGAAAGATGAGGCTTTCTGCTCCCGTAAAGATTTACAGCCTCGGAAACCCTGTACAGGGTCACTATGAGTCCGAACCGACTCCACGGCACATAACCACAACAACAACATTCGAAAATGGAAGATTTACTTTTTGCTGCTGGTTTTTTATACTATGTGAAATTTTTACCATATTCATCTTGCACTATATTTAAAAGAAAAAAGTATTATTTTATTTTTGTAAATTAGACTGAATCCTATGATTTCTGCAACTCACCCCCATCTTACTATATAGAAATGTAGGGATCCAAAGTGCAAAAGATCAGTGCTAATTGAAATGTCAGCTATTTGTGCCCACCAGGCACCCTGCAGGAGAAAGATGTTTCTGTTAAGATTTATAGCTTCAGAAACTCTTTGGAGAAGTTCTACTATAACCTAAAGATTCGCTATGAATCAGAATTGACTCAGTGGCAATGGGTGGGAAATCATCTCTCCTAGACCCGTTTCCTCATTGTGGCTGAATAATCTAGTAATGGCAATAATAGGTTTAAAGTTGTATTTACTATTGTTCTTAACACTGTTTTTGGAAAAGTATACACAAACGTCTACTCCGAGGGTCCTGCGTTAAGATAATCAGCCTAAACTCAAGAAGGTACACTTTATCTTTGAATGATGCACACTAGGTGATCTATACCTATGTTCCCTTATTTGAAATTGTACCTCATATAGTTGAGACATTTTTCTACTTTCCTTGATTATAGTATTCCCACTGCAATTCACTCCACTGTGCTTCTGCTGAATACATTTTAATCTTAGAGGGTTAGGATTTCCTCAGCCAATTCTAAACAGCATTTTTCCTCTGAAAAACTCTAGTGCATTCTGCATCTAGTGAGAATACTCAAAATGTATTATTGCAAAGTAACAGTGTGCTATCAGAAGTTGAGTAAATGTTGCTACTGAAGAGTCATAAAATATTTGAGCATAATTTCAGTCCATATCAATTCAATGGTTGTTTTTATAGACCATGAAATCATAGGCAACTTTGGGTCTGCCCTAATGGAGAGGAACAGTGGCACAAACAATCCTCAACCGTAGATAATTCAAATACATTTATACTTGGCTTTTGAATGCTTTTTATGATAATTTTCACAGCACATTGCTCTTCTAATTATGTTTTGTTTGGGATAATATTGGAATTAACTTGTATTTACTGATTATGTGCTATCTGATGGGTTAGAGAGGAGCCCCAGGAGTGTGATGGAACACCAGACTCTGCAGGATCCTCAGCACTTTACACAACACAAGGCCAAACACTTAAAAGGTTTAAAGAAATAGAATCTAACTAACGGGCAGCTCAGTTTCATGAAATTAATATATATTATTTTCTTTCCTTGGAGTATAGAAATTATTTCAAAAGGAAAGAGAAAATCTAAGTGTGTTAGCATGAGGCTTTCAGTGATGAGAAATACTCAGATCTAGATACCCTCAGACTTTGGGTTCGAAGCAAAAGGAGTCATCAGTAACACTTCCAGCAACCAGGCATGAAGGCAAGGCAGGGGGTCAAAACCAAGCAGCACAGAGAGAGGCCAGAAGTTTTTATAGATTCAAGCAAAGTAATAGCAAAATGTGCAGTGTGCATTCAAGCATCTAAAATCCCCCCAAAAAGCTATTCTGCTTTTTTGGAAGGAACAGAAACCAAGAAGGTATTTTGTAAAGCAGCAGAAAGTGACATAAAAATGGCTACTTCTACCAAGGCAGCTTCTGTCCTAACTGAGAAAGCCACGAGTTTGGTAGAAGCTAGTCAGAACCAAAGACAAAGGATAAAAACAAAATAAAACTGCTAATGGCCAGTTGCTTCTTTGATTTGATACAATACAAAAATTGCCCAAAGTACTTTCTTTAGAAATTGGTCTTACATGCTCTAACAAAAGGTCAAACCCTCCCACAGAACATTCCTATGATGGAAATTTCAGGGTAGCAGAGACTTTTGTGCAAGACCCTGGATCTACCAGCCTCAAGCTCCACTTTCATCATGAATTCATTTCAATCCTATGCACAAGATTGGATTTGATACCAGTGTTCTTCAAATTCCCTTTAAAATCAATGTCAGAGGAGAAGCACATCCCTAAATTTTGTTTATTTCCTCCCATATAGCTAGGACAAGAAGTTTTCAAAAGTATCAGCAAATATTAATGGAGAAACATGGAATGAAATGAAGAAAACAAGACAGGTAAAAATAGATATGTGTGTCAAATGATAAGATAGCTCTAGGGTAGGTTTTCAAACTCATGGACTGATTCTGATGGTTGCTTCTTTGCAGTTGTGTGTTGAGAAGGGCTCTGCTGCTGAAGATGCAACTACTGATTTAGCAAATGTCTGCTATGGATGACAGAAAAGGAATATTAACAAAGGCATTTACTCTCTCCCCAAAGAGTTGATATAATAGAAAATCAATATCACAATATTTTTGTTTGGCTCCTTATGTAATTGTTATTAAGCTGTGAGAGGAGAGGAGGGGAGGGGAGGAGAAGGGAGACCATGACTGCTGTGTTCCATGGGGTATCCTCAGCATCTAGAACAGGACAACACATATCGTAGATGCACAGTTGCCTGATCTCTGCCCTTATGTAATTTGTTCCATATTTTTCACATGGAACCATATTTTTTGCAATAGAAATCATTTCTTGAATTTTGTAAATATAGGAAGAATCAGCATTCTGTTTCTTGCATCTGCATTGTAGAAGTCCTTGTATGACATAAAAGCCTACTCACTTGATTACTAACTGAAAACTTGATGATTCCAACCCACCCAGAGGTACTGCAGAAGAAAAGCCTGCTTCTGAAAGTTCACCGCCTTGGAAGTTTTATGGAGCATGGTTCTGCTTTGCAACAGAGTGGGGGTGTGGTAGGGGGTGGGGGTGGGGTTGTCATGAATTGGAATAGATTCCATAGCCATTGTTTTTCTTTCTTTCTTTTTAACATTTTTATTATAATGTCATCATGCCCTAGAGGTAAGGTGGTTAAACACTTGACTGCTAATTGAAAGATCGGCTATTCAAGCCACTCATGGAAGAAAGATGGGGCAGATTGCATCTGTAAAGACTTTGTTGTTTTTAAGAGTCAGTTCCAACTCATATCTACCCTGTGTAGGGTTTCCAAGCAGCGGCTGGCTAATTTCAACCTCCTACCTTGCAGTTCAAAGCTAACTTGAGGTCAAGCACTTATCCTATGGCTCAATACCAGTATTTACAGCCTCGGAAACCCTGTACAGGGTCGCTATGGGTCAGAATCGACTCGACAGCACTTAACAACAACAACAACGTAGTACTATAGTTTTAAGATTTGCCTCTTTCGCAGTCAGTGAGCAGTAATGTGGTGATTGGTATACTGAAGGACGTTCCTTTTCCACCCAGAGAAGAAGCATTGCTAATTAGAAAGCCAAAAAACTGAAACCCACAACTGCATAGTCGACTCTACCTCATAGCTACCTTACAGTGCAGAGTAGACGACTGCATCTTTTTTCCCACAGAGTGGCTGGTGGGTTCAACCTACCTACCTTTTAATTAGCAACGTACTGCTTTAACCCAAGCACTACCAGGGATCCTTTTAAAAAATATTAAAAAATAATTATAGGTCTGAAATATGATTATTTTTCTTCTATTGCAGTCCTATAATTAATGAAAATATAATTAGTAAGTATATAATTATAAGGGGTCCTGGTATAGCTCTGTAGGGTAAGCACTAGACTGCTAACCTCAAGGTCAATAGTTTAAACCCACCAACTGCTTCTTGAAAATCCTATACAGAATTGCTATGAGTCAGAACCAACTTGTTGACACTTCACGATAACACCAATATAATTATATTCTTACTATCACCTGCTTATAAGGATGTATTAGAGGAGGATGTCTGCTCATACTATCTCAGCTCCTCCTTGAACCTTTCAGTGACTGAGTGGTTGAGCGGTACCCTTGCTCATCTATTTTCAACTGTGTTAGACTAATCACTGAGCACCACTAGTGAATTGATAGCAACCTTTTATAGTTTCTATGTACAGAGAGGCCATAATGGGCATTTCAGGATTTCCCATGTTGTCTGTTTACCCTACGTGGCTCCTTGTCCCTCTTTATTTATTTTTTTATTTTTTCTGTAATACCTTTTTGCAACTGATGTAACTACGTTTGAATTTTCTCTCCACCCTGCTTATTAAGGTATATGGCAACCCCAAGAAACATTGAATTATAAGAATTTAATACCAATATCACATTGGGATTATTTTTTAAAGCATTAAGTCTTTTTACTCATGTTGTTTCACTTTTCAGAGGTATTGGGAACTCTTTATTGAAGTCACTTTATAAGCCTGTCAAGTCCTGTAGTGAAAAGTAAACAGTGCATCAGCAAATCCTGGACTATTTGATGCTAATGGTCTCAAAAGGGACTCTGTCTGATCTGCATTACGCCTGAATATAGTCAACCAAATATTGGCCTCGAGCTCCTCTGCCATGATTGATTCAGGGCGGGATCATTTTATAAGACACATTGGCTGCCTAGTCACTTCATATGTACACCCTTTTATAACCTTTTCACTTTTCCTCTCTTTCACTCTATCTCTCTGTCTCTCTGTCAAACACACACACACACACACACACACACACACACACATGCATCCTACTCCCTATCCCTGGCATGGAAGGAAACTTAATTTTCTGTTTTCTCAAGTACTCATTTCAGAAAAAAATCATGAGGGAACTGAAGACTGCCTACTGAGAAGTCTTGGTGTGACGCAGTGGTAAAGCACTAAGTCAGTTTGAACCACAAGGTGGGTGGTTTAAAGACCAGCCACTCCTTAGAAACCCTATACAGGGTCACTGTGAGTCAGAACCAACTAGATGGCACTTAACAACAATGACAACATCAAGTTCTACCCATTGTTCTTGCTATAACTAGCAGATTACTTACAAATCACCTGAAGCCTTAGCAAAGAGTCCACTTTGTAGCACTCACTTAGGCTACAATCTAATGCTAATATTAAAACAACTTTAAGGCAAACTTGGTAATCTTTAAGCTAATCAGCTTTCTTTCTTCAATTTTTTTTCTTTTTTGGAAATCTCCCATGATATCTTCAAACATTGTGCAAGCAAATCTAAGTTCCTTTTGGTAGCAAATCTCCCTTAGGTCTGAACATTGGTACTCATTATTCACTGCTGACCTAACTCTAAACTCAGATTTCCTAATATCAGATTATTGAAAAGTTCTCCATGTTCTTAATCTTTTCTGCTCCTTTTGGAACCTAGCTCTCCTTTAAGAATACAGTTCCTTGTAACCAAACCATGTTTGCCCTGCACACATACATAGTTGGAGTGTAATGGGTAAGGGGATTGAGGCATAGTAGGACAAATTCTTCCTTCTCCAATAAAATTTTCATTCATGCTATGCTTAGTAAGTACTGGTGTGGCTCTATATGGTAAGAACTGGACTGCTAACCACTGAGGTCAGTGGTCAATGGTTCAAACCCACCAACCACTCCTTGGAAATCCTATACAGGATCATAATGAATCAGAATTGACTTGACAGCACTAAACAACATCACCAACATGCCAAGTAAGTTGTGCCTGACCCAAGTCATGGTATTTCAATCACCTCGTATGTATGTGATCGCTGAACAATGAATAAGGAAGACCAGAGAAGAATTATGACATTGCTGAAGATTATTGAATGTACCATGGACTTCCAGAAGAACAAGCAAACTTGTCTTGTGAGGAGAACAGCCAGAATGTTTCTTGGAAGCAAGGATGGCTAAACTTCATCTTACATACTCTGAACATGTTCTCAGGAGGAGGACACTGTGCTGTGTAAATTAGTGGGTCAGTGAAATAGAGGAACACCATCAATGAGATGGGTTGGCATAGTGGCTGCAAGACTGGACTCAGCCTTAGAAGCAGTTGTGAAGAGAATATAGGACCAGATAGTGTTTCCTTCTCTTGTACATAGAGTCAACATGAGTTCAAACCAACTCAATGGCATCTAACAACAACATGCTGTGGTGAAAATCATCATCATCAGTTACCGTTTTTTGGAAGTTCTTGCCATTAGGCTGTACATTCTCCTTTCCTCCTTGAAAATCATGCCCATGATCTTATAAATCTCTGTAGCAGCAGCTATAAATGAATTAGGCAATAGGTTCATGGTCTTGCTATAATATCTGTCATGCTTGTTTGGGTTGTCTTCATTTCCTTGGAATGACCCAGTGAATAGCCAAGCTTTACAGTGCTTTAACCTTGCCTGTTCCAGAGACTTTTGTCTCTACATAGTCTCAGGAATGAATTTTCTTGGACACTTGTCATAACCTATATGCACATCTATTATACTTTCACCAAGAACTTTTCATATCCCAGCTTTCCTCTGGGTCCCATCTGCTCTTGACCCCTTCTATGCTTCTAGACTTGAAATCTTCATTCCTTTCCTCTTTGCAGACTCCTTTAGGCCTCATTTCAGGACTTTGTAGTTACCACTGAATTTCTATCACCAGCTTTCTGATTCCCTTGAACTCTTAACTCATCTCTACAAATTCCCAGTCCTGGATCAATTCTCTTATTGACCTTCTCTACTTTTTTACAAGCAGTCATACATAGCAACCAGTAAAATTAATGACAGAAATGGAATAAATCATTCATACTGCTAGTTCACTTTATGTACCATCACAGTGTAATTTGACAGACCTGAAACTCCATGCAAATTATATGTTACAATCCTCTCCTCAAAGTCAGGAACACCAGAAATACAAATGACTCAATATCTCAATAGTAAGAGCGTGGTAAATTAAATTATTCAAAAGCTTTGTTTTTACAAGCACACATAGACACCATATCATTTTATAGAAATGAACAAATATGATACCATCAGATATACAAATTTATGGGGAAGTATTTAATAGAGTCTTTTATTTTATCCTTTTTTTTAAATATAGTTCCCACTTCTTGCATCAACCCTCATGTCATAGCATACACCTAGAAAAATATCAACCTAGAAAGTATTTAAGTTTTTGCAAACTTAAATAATAAAAAGTAAAAACATAATCATATATACACATAAGTATACACATCCATGCATACGTATTATGTACATATAGGAGTTTTGGTCACTGTTTTAAAAATGAGATCGTAATATATAAGCTCTGGTAGTGTAGTGGTTACGAATCGGGCTGCAAACCGCAAGGGCAACAGTTCGAAACTACCAGCTGTTCTGCAGGAGAAAGATGAGATTTTCTGCTCCCGTAAAGATTTACAGCCTCGGAAATCCTGTATAGGGTCGCTATGAGATGGAGCCGACTCCACGGCACATAACAACAACAACAATATATACATCTTTTGTTTCTTGATTTTGTTGTATATCACCTGGCAGAAATCACTCTATATCAAAAGATATAGCTTTAAATAATTTCATACTAAAGTTTTTACTTTGTTGCTTTAGAAAAACCAACAAAAATTTACTGAACATCTATTTTGAATCACACTAATATCTGCAAATTATTAAAATTTCATAATTGAAAGAGAAATAAAAAATAAATAGTTCATCCATCTTAAAGAAAAGATGAGAAAATTAAGGACTAGTAAATGGTCTCCTAGTGTGGTGCTGAAGGATAAGCACTAGACTGTGAACCACAAGGTTGGCAGTTCAAACCATCAGTAACTCCTCAGAACTCTATACAGGGTTGCTATGAGTTGGAACTGACTCAACAGCACTTACCATCAGCAACAAAAATACCCATAAATGGATCAAGAAAATGCAGCCAAATGGTATCATATCTTGAATCAGAAACTAGCTCTTATAATCCCCAAGTCCATTCCAATCTTCCTAGTAACTGGTGTAAGAGCCCACCTACAGTTAAAGATACATTTTCAAGCCTGAGGGAAGGAGATACTAATAAGATACAAGAATTCAGGGAGGCCCCTGATAATTATTTGTTGACTGTGAAGAGAAACCAAAATGCCTTTATTGAACCAAATTTATCAACTAGTAGAATCTCATTAAGACCACTAGCATTTGAAGAGACATCAATAGAGGAGAAAAATTTATATTGCTGAGCAAATGAGAGCTACTTCAAATGAAATTCACTCCCCATCTTAATAGAATTGTTTACACAGAGAAAATCATAAGTGAGTGGAAGAGGACTAAAAATCCTTAGACTCCTAATGTACATCTGAAAGGATCTAGCTTTCAAACTGTAGCTCCTTTTTAATTGCTGGAAAACATCACCTTGAGTGGGAGGAAACTATTAACCAAGATGCAAAAACTTTGAGCAAACTATGAGTTTTCAAGTTCATAGAAAAGAATAAAACAGGCATATAAATCACATTTCTTTATTCATAGTGCTTCTCTGGGTCTGTTTGTCAAGAGTTAACCTCTACCAGATGTGTTTACAATTGTTGTCTGCCTGGAAACGAAGGCACTGATCGACTGGCCCTGAAATACGCTGAATGACAATGAAGTCATTGAATCATCAAATAATTTTGGGGCATCTGTTCTATGCCAGGCACTGGGCTAGGCACTAAAATAAAATGAGATGGTTGCATAGGCCTACCACATCACAGGGAAGAAATGTATTACTGAATCTCTCGTGTATTTATCTCTGGAGATAATTCAGTGTGGACTGTATGACCTTCACTGACAAAACAGCAAGCAATGAACAAATGTTCCTTCAAGCCAGCTAATTCTTTGCTTATTATAAAGCTGATTGGATCTTTTGTATGCATCCCAAGGTCTCCAAAAGAGAGTCCTTGAAAGTATAATTCCACTGGAAGACATCTTCTAAAGACACCTCGAGGTATCCTACTGCAGGAAACCCCTCAGCTCAATCACATTGTAGGGAACCTGACAGTCAGTCCTGGGCTTTCTGTGACACTTCAGAAATTGTATTGGATTCTACAAAATAATTATAATTGCTTCAACTTATGGGATACTTCCACAAGGATGTCTGGTAGTGTTGTAAGCATTGGGCTGCTAACCAAAGTCATCAATTTGAATCCTCCATGAGAGTAAGTTATTTGCTCCCTTAAAGGTTTGCAGCCTCAGAAACTCCAGTCAGCCATTCTGCTCTCTACTATATGGTAACAATGGTTGGGAAAAATTGAGGGTTTCTGCTTCTGTCAAGATTTACAGTTCAGAAACCCTATACAGGGTTGTTATGAGTCAATACTGACTCATTCGATGGCACACCACCATCACCATAGGATATGCTTGACATTGGTGTTAATATATTTCCCAGAGCCAAGGGTTTCTATGGAATGACATGCCCACACAAATACAGAGTGGGGAGTAGGAAAGGAGAGCAGATTGACTTTTCTGAGAATATGACAGCTTTTAAAAAAAAATAGTAAAACTACAAGTCTCAGTCCTGACAGAAGATATCTGTTGGGTAATTATGGCTGATATGATACATGTTTCTCTGGGTTATCATATAACCAAGCTTTTGGAGAATATAGATTTCTTTCCATGCTGTGTAAAGGTGCCTCTGTGTGCCTTTAGCTAACTATGTGTAAGAAGAGGTGAAGTGTAGAGATAAAAGTGGTCTTAACTGGCATGCTAGGTAGAAAACAAAAATGACATACAAGACTATAAATAAATATTGCTATAGATGTAGCTTTTTAGATCCAGATGTAATCATTCTGTAACTATTATATTTACTTTTTATAGTAAAATCTTTGAAATCCAGAACCTGTGGAAAGGGAAAACCTGTCAGAGAAGGAAAACTCAAATATTTTACACTAAAATGAGCTGTAGAAATGTGGTTAAGATTGCACCCTGTCAAGCATAGAAAACTTGTGAGACCCAGAAAACAAGGCAATCCCATTCATCTGACAGGCTTCACTGTATTCATCTTTCACAACATCTCCTTTATAAAAGATTGATCTTCATAAGTTTCTTAGATATCATTATATTTTCTAGATATCTGGTATATATTAGCAGCTCTGGTAGCGTAGTTGTTATGAGTCAGGCTACTAATCTCAAGGTCAGCAGTTCAAAACTACCAGCTGTTCTACATGAAAAAGATGAGGCTTTCTGCTCCCATAAAGATTTACAGCCTTGGAAAACCTGTGCAGGGTTACTGTGAGTGGGAACCAACTCCACAGCACACCATCACCACCTTGTATATATTAACCACATGTGCTGACAGGTGTTCCATGACTAAGAAATTTAGGCCAACCACAAGACCCCAATACCATTTCCTTTCTTTGTCATACCTCTGCACGTGGATGGTGGTGGGAATTGTTGTTATTAGGTGATATTGAGTCAGTTCTCACTCATAGCGACCCAGTGCACAAGAGAAACAATACCTCATCCTGCACCATCCTCACAATTGATGAATATGTTTGAGTCCATTGTTTATGCTACTTTGTGAATCCATCTCATTGGGAGTCTTCCTCTTTTTCACTGACCCTCCCTTTTACCAAGCATGGTGTTCTTTTCCAGGGACAGATCCCTCCTAGCAACATGTCCTAGGTCTGAGAGACTAAGTCTCACCATTCTGGCTCTAAGGAGCATTCTAGGTGCACTTCTTCCAAGACAGATTTGTTTGTTTTTCTGGAAGTCCATGGTACTTTTAATATGCTTCTCTAACATCATAATTTAAATACGTCAATTCTTCAAGAATCTTACTTATTCATTTCCCAATTTTTACATGCATATGAAGCAATTGAAAAACCATAGCTGGGGTCAGACCCATCTTAGTCCTCAAACTGATATCTTTGCTTTTTAGCACTTTTGCAACATTTGCCTAATGCAATACACCATTTGATTTCCTGAGTACTTCTTCTATCAATGTTGGTGGTGAATCCAAGCAAAATGAAGTCTTTGGCAACTTAAACCTTTTCTCCATTTATCATGATATTATTTATTTGTAGAATTGTGAGAATTTTTGTTTTCTATACATTGAATTACAATCTATACATATGCCATGATCTGACTTATATTGATTATGCTCATTTATTTATATGTAAATCTCTTATTTTTCACAAATTTGAAGCAAAATATCTGATTGTAAAAATATTAAATATAATGTTCACATTTTTATGCATTCATATTGTTGTTGTTGTTAAATGCTGTTGACTCAGTTCTGACTCATAAATACCCTGAATAGAGTTTCCAAGGAGCAGATGGTAAGTTTTAACCACCAACCTTGTTGCTCAACCTGACCTTACAGTCCAGTTTTTTATTCTACACTGCCACACCAGTTCTCTTCTCTAATAGTGCTGTATAATATAGTAATTTACAATTAGTTGATTATTTCCTCATAATTACACTGTCCTCAAATTTCTTTGCAACTTTAAAGGGAAAACACATCAATAACTTCCTTAAAATTTTTGTTTTCTCATTTTTTATGGACCTATGGAAAAAGCTAGAGTTCTATTATGGTTCTGCAGGATAATGCACTGGACTGCAAGGTCAATTTGAACTACAAGGTTAGCAGTTCAGACCCACCGTCTACTCCTAGGAAATCCTATACAGGGCCATTATTAGTCAGAACTGACTCGACTGCACTTAACAACACCAACACCAAGGAAAAACTGAATAGCTTTACCAGAAGGTCCTCCTGTCTTGAAAATTATAAGAAAACATCAGTAGCTTATGTCATTTTGGACACATTTTTATAATTCACAACACACTAAGAGCTAAGGTTGAAATATGGCTGTCATTGTTGGTTCTGATTCACACTGACTCTGTATAGAGTTGCAGAGGCTCTTAATCTCTACAGGAGCAGAAAGCCTCATCTTTATCCCATTGAGTGAATATGCAGTCAACAGCCTAATTGCTAGTCCAATATAAATGCAATTTTGAGATTTTCCATGACTTTACTTATTAACAACACAACAACATGTCAGTTTGAGGACTATGGCTTGACCCAAGTCCTGGTATTTTCAATAGCCTCATATGCTGTAAAAGTTGGACAATGAATAAGGAAGACCAAAGAAGAATCAACGCATTGGAGTTATGGTGTTGGAGAAGAACATTAAAAGTATTGCCAGAAGAACAAATGGATCTGTGTTGGAAAAAGTACAGCCAGCTATTCCTTAGAAGCCAGGATGACCGTACTTTGTCTTTTATAATTTGGACTTAATGAGGGTGACTCAAAACTTATCTTCTCTCCAGTTATATTAAAACACCCATATATGTCTACAGCTGATGACAATGTTGAGTGTGGACATGAAATGATTATGTAGAATAGACGACTGACAGTGGATTGTGTGGCAAATCATCTGCAAATAAGCCATGGCTCTGTCTATGAGATAATCTATGAAAACATGGGTTTCAAAATGTTTATGTGAGATGCTTACCAAAACATCTCATGAAAGAGCAGAAACCGAAGCTTTTTGACATCTGCAAACAAAAATTGGACTGTCACTCAAAGTAAGGTAAAAATTTCTTTTAAAAAATAGTTATTATTGTGACAAGATATGGATTCATTACTAAAAGTCGAGAGTAAACAGCAGAGTATGGAATGGAAACATCCTTAATCACTGCCAAAGAAAAAGTTCAAAAGCGAAATATCATCTGGAAAATTGATGCTTACAGTTTTTTGGGATTCTCAGGGGCCAGTTTTAGAACACTATCTAGAAAAGTTAACAGTGCTCTTTAAAGTGAGATGCTCTCAGATGAGCTGAAGCCTAAACATCAGATTAAATGCAAGGAACTGCTATCTAAGGGCATTGTGATCTTACATGGCAATGCATGTCCATCTGCACACCTCTGCCCACACTGTTGAAACTCTGGAAAAACTTTGTATTACTGTGTGAGGGATTGAGAATAATCAACTAATCTCACAATTAATTGTAGTTTTAAGTAAGAGTCTAAAAAAGATTATGATGATATGAAGGCTATACATAGGAATATTAATGCAGTTAGTGGGTGTATATATGGGAGGAGTCATGATGTGGCACTGTAGATATGTGCTGGACTTCTAACTGTAAGGTTGGCGGTTCTAACCCCCCAGCCACTTCTCACATATGATCGTTATGAATCGCACCCAACTCGACAGAAGTTAATAACAACATATGCCAGGATGGAGATGATAATGTCAATGAAGGATTTCTTTAGGAGAAAGCAAAGGGATTGGATATGTTTTCGAGAGCAGCTATAACAAAATACTATAATCTGTGTGGCTTACAAAAACAGAAATGTATTCTTCTGCAGTGCTGGATGTTAGTACTCCAAGTAACATGTCAACCAGGTCATGTTCCCTCCAAAATCTCTACAGAAAGGGTCATTTTTGTCTCTCTCAGCTTCTGATAGCTCCAAGTATTCATTAGCTTCTAAGTGTATGGTCACATGGCCATTCGTTCATCCTATTTCATTTTTTGTCTCTTCTCACTTTTGTAAAGACACCACTCAGATAGGATCAGCTCTCATCCTCCTATAGTTTGAGCTTATGTTAACTGAAAATACCTTCTAAGGCTCTGTTTTTATACAAGGTCACATTCTCAGATAGCAGGAGTTAAAATTTCAGCATATCTTTTGGGGAGATATCATTTGATCTATAACAGTGATGATTATGTGCTTGTTAAGTGCCATCCATCAGTTCTGACTCAGTGACCTTGTATAGAGTTTCTGAGGAGCAGCTGGTGGTTTGAACAACTAACCTTGTGGTTAAGAGTCTAGTGTTTATCCTACAGCACCACACCAGGACTCCTAACTAATGTATGTTGTTATTGTTAAGTCCTGTCGAGTTGGTTCTGACTCATAGCAACCCTATACAGTGTTTCCAAGGAGCAGCTGGTGGGTTTGAACTGTGGACCTTGTGGTTCAAAGTTCAGCGCTTATCCTACAGATCTGTACTGGGAGTCTCATTTAACGTATGTTGTTGTTAAGGGTTTTTGAGTCACTTCCAACTCATAGCGACTCTTGTATATGGTTTATAAGGAGTGACTAGTGAGCTTGAACTGCTTACCTTGCTATTCAAAGGAAACTTGCAGTCCAACAAATTAACCCACAAAGCCACATCAGGACTCCCAACTAATGTATAGGAATGATCTAATTAAAGTAGTTGTAGTGTTGGCTATGGAAACATCTTGTAACATTGAGCAGCATGCCCTCATGATGCAGGGAGCATAAAATTTTTCAAAAAGAATCCCTATATGGTCACAGCTCATGGGACACTAGGAAAAGAAAACTCAGTGAACTAGTGAAGTGTTGTTCTGGTGTGGTGCTGTAGTATAAGTACTGGGCTGCTACTGTATGTCAGCAGTTCAAATCCACCAGTCACTTCTTGGAAATACTATACAGGGTCTATTTGAGTTTTGAACAGATAAACAAGTGATATATGTGTCAGTAGAAAAATGTGGCCTCTTATAGGATTATGTCTTTGGAGCTTTGGAAATTTGTTGAAGCATATTAAGCAGCAACAAAATCAGATTTGAAAAAGATTATCCTAGTATAATATAGAGAGCATTTTGAGAAGGGCAATCTAGAAGTAGACAATTTGAAAACTATTGTATAGAAAAATTCTACTAACTTCAATTTGGTGATGAAGATTGAGATTGAGTGAAATGGACAAGGAGCCCCAAAGTATAGTAGGAATTAGCAAAGCAGAGGTGTGAGGAGTAGATCACTCGTGCCAATTAGACCAAGAAGTGCAGAAAGAGCCAGTCTCCTTGCAATCAAAAAATTAAGAGTGATTTTGAATATTTGGAGCAATGTTTATTTGTTGGGAGTGATGATGCTAGAGAAGTTGTTTGGGGCAAATTATGAAAGTTATTTTTTGTGATGCAGAGGGCAAAGAGAAATGTCTGAAGGACTTTGCGTTGAATATCATAATCAGATGCAGTATCTAGATTAAGCTTCTCTGGGATGGCTTTTTGTGGGGTGAGACACAAGCCAGTAAGAAATAAGGAGAATCAAACTAAGACTTCATGGGAATGGAGAAGAGGAAGTGATCCAATAGATGAAAGAAATGGAATCAACAGTATTTGTTCACTGATTGTGTGGGGGAGGGAGAAAGTCCAGGATGAACCCCTTATTTCTTTATGAGTTAGAAGATGGGGCATCATAGGATAAGCACTCAACCTCAAAGTTGGTTTGAACTGCAAGGCTGGTAGTTCAAACTCACCAGCCACTCCTCAGAAACCCTATGCAGGATTGCTATGAGTTGAAACCAACTCGACGGCATGCAACAATGACAATAGGAAGAGGAACAAGATGTTTGAGAAGAAAGTGCTGATTCCATATTTGCTTGAACTTTGTTTCTTAGTATCTCTTCAATTATATATCTTTTTCTGTGTTTCTCCACCTGAAATCTGTTGTCTGTTTTTAGTTATTTTGTTGACTTGATTATGAACAAAAGTGTTCATTCAACTCTTGCTTATACCTCTTATGAAATTAATTGAGACACTGCTATTTTTCATGTAAGATTTTAATTATGTTTCATTTAGCTCCCAGAGGCTATTGGGCATAGATGCCTAGCAAGTAACTGTTAATAACTAGCATAATTATTTTGAGCATGGCAATGTGGACATTTATTTCTGCCAAGTAATTAGTGCCAGTTTCAACCTGGCGGGATTTTCTCAAAGAATGGAGGTAGGTAGTTTTTTTGCCTCCAATAAGAAGGCTGTGCCTTTCTCTTTCTTTTTCAGTGACTCAAAATTGGCACACAGTCCATTTAATTAATTAATATGAATATAGTACAATTCTTACCCTGAAGTTACTTCATGTTCTGGAAAAGTTCTGTTAAAAAAAAAATTCTTTTAATTATATGGTCATATATATCATATCCCTTGAATCTTTCGAAAACATTGAGTCTAATACAAACACTACTAGGGAGCTCTGACCCATATTCTCACATGCTGATCATTTAGTCATCTGTAGAAAGTTTTTAAATGTGTTTCATTTCAGGCTGCTGCTCTAAAGTACTTAACTAGTTGCATGGTACAAGTAGGCTCTATGTAGTTAAATTGTTCTAAATCCAAAATTATTAGCTTCTAAATTCAAATCAACCTTGCAGTCTAGCGTATTAACCCACAGCACCACACCAGGACTCCAGGATAATTATAGACTAGTCAACTTAACCATGTTGAGTATCAATTTCCTCACTTAAAGACTTTTGATGTTGAGTTAACATTTTAAAAAATCAAGTGAATTCTGCAATGTATATCTCATCAATTTATCCAGCAAATATTTAAGAAGAAATTTTACCTTCTGAATTCTAGACTGGGTTGAACAGAGAAAGGTGAGTAATGCATAATTATTCTCCAAAAAGAACCTTGCTAAGGAAAATAGACAAGAAAGCAAGTCATGCTATAATAGTGTGAAACTTCTGAGGTTAAGGACCCACACCACGTTGTTAGAAATCACATAGGAGAAGATACTAATCCAACTAGGAGAATTCAGAGAAGACCCTAAATTAAGAAAATTTAAGTGAGTTTTGATCTAAGATTGAATTGAAATTGTTCATGCAAAAAGAATAAGAGAGAGTGTTTTCAGAAAACCAAAAGAGAGAGAAAGGTAAGATGGGCCAAGTTTGTTGATATGGTTACTGAGTATTGTGATAGGCTTACAAAGTGAACAAAGACTGTATTATGAAAGGTCTTATATTCAAAATGTAGGAGTCTGTGTTTAACAGGTAATTTTCAATTATCATGTTTAAAAGTGTATAAATATACAGACCAAAGAGTACAGATGACGTTTTCCTCAATCTCAAAATAACAATCTTGTACCCCTGAGTATAAGTATTTCTGCTTATAAGAAGATTGATAGAATATGAAACATAATAACAGACAATAGCAAAAGATATAATTCTTGGAAATTTGTTGAAGAGTCTTAAGCAAGTGAGTAACAAAATAATTAGAAAAAAATATTATTCTTATAAAGTATGGAGAAAATTTCAGAAGGACAAGCTATGAATAGATGATTATATGCAATAAACTATTGTATAGAGAAATAATATACAATAAACTATTGTATAGAGAAATTCTAATGAGTTTAATATGGTGATGAAGATTGAAATTGATTGAAATGGTCAAAGAACCCAAAGTGCCGTAAGGATTAGCAAAGTAGAGATGCAGGGAGATGACTGAACAGTGTCTGAACAGCAAAATTATCAGGATAAAACTTTTTAAAAATCAACCCTGAGTGTAACTAACACATGCAGTCACTGTGTGACAGAATTGCCTTGATGGTAGTGGCTTTCGTTTTTTAATCATAGAATAGACATCATTCTCCATTCCAATGATTGAAGTTACACTGTTTCTCAAAACCAACTCGATAAATCCCTATTGGAATCCTGAATTGCTAAGAAGTTTAATTTAAAATTAGGCAGATGGTGTCCCTAAGACATTTGGAATTTATCCTAAAGCCTGGAGTATAGTAGAGAAAGTATATTGAGTAATTTACAACTTTGGTCAGAAAATAAGGAACTGTGTTGTTACTGGTCCCATTTTCTGTGTGTGAACAGCAGAGGAAATGCTTCTGCTAGTTCTCTGGTTGGAAGCAGTTTGAAGTCTCTGTCCTGCAAAGTCAGTTTTTGCTAGGAATCCTGAAATTTTCTTCTTCATTTCTTCCAATAATAGTATGAGGAGTAAAGAGACAATCCATGATTGATACGTCTGTCCTCATCCACTCCATCACTGGTCTTTGATCATTAGTCACATTGTCACCGTGTACCTTTGGTCACAAAGCATGAAGGGGATTTTTGAAATATTGCATTGTAAGCATATAATACACTTATTTGAAGAATTTTTAATTTATGAAATTCTTATCTTGGTCCTCCTACAGTGAAAGTAGCTGTTAAAAAACATTAATATTAGGGGCCATTTTTGGAAAGAAAAGAATAATTTTTCTCCTTGTTCTCTAAGATGGCACATTCCTTGGGGACTTGCCTATCCTAGACTCTGCAATGAAATGAAATACTCATTTTCCTTTACTCAAACATGAGTTCAAGTATTATTGGGATAAAAATGAATAATTATTAATATTCATAAGTCAGAGTGTTTGTATATAATATTGTAAGTTTTTTTTTTTTTAATTCTTCTTTAGATAAAAAAAATGTGGAATTACTTTAAGGGGTGGTTACAGGAAATGAAAGGAAAATAATGGAAAGAAAGAGAAGGAAAGGATAATAGGTTGGGAAAGTTGAATCTAGACCAAGCATCCAGAAACCTCAGTTTTGTTTCTTTTCTTTTTGCACATATGCTCTAAAGTAAAATAATTTAAAAAATAGTAATTATAAAATATAGGCTAAATTTTCTACCCATAATGAAGAACTTTATAAAAAGGGGCAAAAAAAAAGCACTCACAATTGATTAGACCTGGTATAACTAAAGCACTCACAATTGAGTAGACCTCGTATAACTAAAGGAAAATGCAGAACTCTAATGAAAGGATTTCATGATTAAAAGCAAGATGCAATTTAGTGTAAGGTGTTAATTAAGATTCGGAGCACCAGAAATGGAAAAATAGAAATTCCATATCTATATCTTCTTTCAGCTTCAGATAACTCTAATTTTTTAAATACTCAGCATAGAAATTACAAATACATTTGGAGATAACTTATACCTCAAATGGAAACAGTTACATAATCATATTTAATCATTTCAAATATTTCATGATTTCTAGTTGACTCTATATATGTTTATAGTTCTTGGGGAAAATTCCAATTCAGTGGTTGTCTTGATAGATTTTGTTTTTCTGCAAAAATTGATTCCCAAATATATTTTAATGATTTCAGTATCCACATTGTCCATAATTATAGCTGCACTTACATCACATTTCTTTGTTGGGTTATTGATGATATATCTTTGTTCTTCAGTATGGCACTTGGCAAAACATTGCTTCCTAATTGGAAGTCTTCAGGGTAACCTTCAGGGGAAATAGCTCTATGATACTATTGCATCCACTCTTTTAGCAAATTATATTATTAGATATCCATTTATAACTTACCCTCTAAGTGATCTCATTTGATGTCTTGGTTTTGCTTCCATGAAATTTTCTAAAGAAAATTACTGTCCTTGCTTGTCTCATAGGACTGCAGTGGCATTGAGTTCGATGTTTTCTCTGTAGTTCATTTAACCCTCGTGAGTAGATTCCATGCAACTAGAATGGAAATTTCATGGTAAAGTTCTTATATAAAGTCAAAGAGGTTTGATTGCAGACCATCAATCAGAGAGATCATTGGCTTGGGAGGAATGCAAAAGGTGGGCAGAGGGAAGGGAGAGAAGTACCTACCCATGCTGAGTATCAATCTACCCCACGTTCTCTGATCTTACATTACCTCATGTAAATTTCAAAACAACCCCTAAATCTAGGTATTATTGGAAGTCACTGATTACAATTAACTTGCCTATGACACTTCATATAGTTAGTAAATGATAGAAATGGCATTTGACACAAGTCTGAGTGGCATGTAAGCTTAATACTTTTTCCACAAACTAACAACAGAGGAGCCAGAAATATTTCTTAGTTAGACTAATTTATCACCTGCATTCAGCCTCCTTCTCAAATAAGTTAAAGTATATACACCTCTGGTAGTGTAGTGGTTACAAATTGGGTTGCTAACCTCAGGGTCAGCAGTTCGAAACTACCAGCTGATCTGTGGGAGAAAGATGAGGTGTTCTGCTCCTGTAAAGATTTACAGCCTCGGAAACCCTGTTTCTTCAGTATGGCACAGTATGAGTCGGAACTGACTCCACGGCACATAACAACAACAACAACATACACACCAGCAAGATAAATGGATATGCATTTTGTACAAACTGACTGCAACTGATATGTTGCTTATTACAGAATGAACTCCTGGTGTGGTACTGTAGGATCAGCACTGGACTGTGAGCCACAGATCAACAGTTCAATCCCACCAGCTGCTCCTCAGAAACCTTATACATGGTCACTATGATTCAGAACTAACTCAAAGACACTTAACAACAACAACATTGTAAAATGGCAGAGAGGCTGAAGGAAGTTACTCATGCAAATTAAATCTTGATGTCCATCCCATGCGGGGTGAAAAATCAGTTTTTGTTTGTTTGTTTGTTTGTTTGTTTGTTTTTAATGCCTCTGTTATCTGGAGTACTGGTATGGTGCTCTGGGTTAATATGCTGGACTGCAAAGTTGGATTGAATCGCAAATTTTGTGGTTCAAGCTCAGCAGTCCCTTCTAGGAAACCCTATACAGGATCTCAACTGACTCGACAGCACTCAACAACAACAATAGCATTATTGTTTGTGTGAGTCTTAGGTTACCATTTCAATACGAGGTATGCCTTCTTCAAGGACTATTTTATTGAAATGAGAAGAAACATCTATAAATTGGCTGGCTTTATGCTCAAAAAGATGAAAGTCATAACTGTAACAATTCAAATAGAGTATTATAACATAGTTCTCTATTAAAAAAATCAGAACATACTGTGAAATAAAGCAAGTAATTAAAATGTATTGGTACAAACATATTAAATGGCGTATTTTGTTAGTAAGATAGGTATTAGATTGTTTCTCAACATCAGCATTTAAAAACATTCATTATTTCTTTTGTTTTACTTGGTGACATATCAGTAATGCAAAAGGAAATGATAATACTTATAGAATTAGTAGAGTAGCATCCTTAGGTCTTTACTTCCATTTTAAGGATAAGAAAGCTGAGACATCATGGAATGAAGTAATTTGTTCAAGGTTATGTGCAATGTATAGCAATCTGTAGATGGAGCAAATAATCTAAGAAATAGGATTTTATGAAGAAGAGTGTGATATCAGCATTAGAGGAAGGCTCATTAACAATATTCAATATGCAGAGGTTAAAACTTTGCTTGCTAAAAGTGAAGGAGACGTAAGACACTTACTGATGAACATCAAAGATCACAGCTTTCAGTATGAACGGTACTTTAATGTAGGGAAAACAAAAATCCTCACAACTGGACCAATAAATAACATTATGATCAACGAAGAAAAGATGGACATTGCCAAAAACATCATTTTGCTTGTATCAGCAATCAACTGTCAGTGAAGTAGCAGTCAAGAAATCAAAGAATGTATTGCATTAGGAAAATCTGTTGCAAAAGACCTCTTTAATGTGTTCAAGAGTAAGGATGCCGGTTTGAGGACTAAGGTGTGATTTACCCAAGTTCTAGTGTTTTCAGTAGCCTGATATGCATGTGAAAGTTGGGCAATGAATAAAGAAGAGAGTATGCATTTGAGTGATGGTATTGGAGAAGAATATTGAAAGTACCTTTGACTGCTAGAAGAGCAAACAAATCTGTGTTGGACGAAGTACAGCCAGAATGCTCCTTAGAAGCCAGGATGATGAGACTTTGTCTCTCATACTTCAGACATTCTATCAGGAGGAACCAGTTCTTAGAGGACATTAAGCTTGGTAAAGTAGAGGGGTCAGTGAAAAGAAGAAGACATCCAATGGTAAGCAGCCATGGGCTCAAGGATGATAATAGTTCTTCTAAGGATGACCTAGGACTGGGTTTGTTTGTTGTGCATAGGGTCACTATGAGTTGGAGCTGACTTGACGGTACCTAACAGCAATACACACACACACACACACACAGACACACACACACACACACGGACTCCTGGTGTGGTGCTGAAATGTCAGTACTGGATGCAGTCCACAAGGTCATCAGTTCAAACCCATCAGCTGCTCCTTGGAAACCCTATAAAGAGTCACTGTGAGTCAGAGCTGACTCAGCAGCACTTAACAACAATAACAACATACACACACGCACATATATAAATATATATCTATGCATATATATGTATATATAATATATGTATATCTATGCATATATATTTAGAGAGAGAGAGAGAGAGAGAGTCCTGGTGTGGTGCTGTGGGTTAATGCATTGGACTGCAAGGTTGATTTGAACTGCATTGAACTGTAGGTCAAGCTAACCAGTGGCTCCTTGGAAACCCTATACAGGGTCTCTATGGGTTAGAACTGACTTGACAGCATTTAACAATAACAACAAATGGTCCTTTTGTGCCACTCTTGGCAAAATATTTGGAAAGAGATTTGGAACTTTGCTATTTTTAAATAAAATTTATTCTGCACTGGGAAGGTACAATAATCTAATTTTGTTTGCCATTGATTACTTATGCCCATCCTATGCCCTACTATTCATTCAAAGCCTCTTGGGACTCTTATTTGACATATTACCTTTGGCAATCTTCGTGTTTCAGAGCTAGCCAATGTGGTTGGAAGAATGGCTTATAAGTTAGAATTCCTCTTGAAAGTTGATACATGCACTGGTCCTTCTGGGTTCTTTTCTTATATGAATTCTCCACATCTCAAGGGTTTAAATCTACTAAGTAACTCCTCACAAATTTTATCTGTATAGTTTTCTTGTGAATGCATTGCACATATAATCAGATTAGTACTGTTGTAGACTTTTGTTTGGTTTATAGTCTAATTTTGCCTAACAAGAGAATGTTCCAAATATGTAGCACTAGGTTTCTAAGGAGTTCATGGTGCCAAATACACATTTCATTTATTTTCATCATGGCATATGTAGTTTTCTGACATTGTATTTAATGATTTTATTTTACAGATGGGAATATTGATGGTTGGTAATGTGCTAGACTGCAAAGTCAGTTTGAACCACAAAATTGGTGCTTGAAGCCCACCAGTCACTCCTTAGAAACCCTATATAGGGCCACTATGGGTCAGAACTGACTCAAAAGCACTTAACAACAACAATAAGTTGTGTTTATTAATAAATTGAATGATTGGTAGAGAAATTAGCATAAAGTATGTCTTCAAATTTTTAATACATAATTATGTTGCTTCATCAAACTTTGTTATATTTAACTTTATTTTAATTTTAAGTGAAATCCTTACCTTGGATTGCATTTACCAAATAGTTATCATGTCCTAAATCATTGGCTATAAAGATTATTTTTATTGTTATGTGAAAGAGAGAATTTTAGAGGTGAGGTAAGTGGAAATGTCCTAGTAAAATCAGTAGGAAAGTACTGCACAGTAGATTCTGTTCAGTAAATACAAATAGGATTATTGAGTTCTGAATTTAGAGGATGGCAGGATATTACCTGTTAAAGTACAGTTGCACTGTAGTTTAACAGATAATATTAAAAGTAGTGGGACAAAGAAAAATATGTAGGAAGAGAAATGAGAAATTCTGACACCATTGTATCTTAACATAAAGCACAAATGTTAATTCCCAAAAGAGCTTTTGTGATAGGCAGTTGCCTTCGGTTAACCACCCCTCAGAAACCCTATACAGGGTCGCTATGAGTGGGAACCAACTCAATGGCACTTAAAAATAACAAGCCAGCAGGCATCCAATAGTGTCTAGTTCATTCTTTTGTTATCATCCATTCCAGAATGGACAGCTGGATAGAAATGGATTCTGGTTAAAACCTCCTAAGGACTGTTGCATGTTTCAGTTCTTACAGATGAGTGGCATGCTTGGTCGCCATGTTGCTACAGAAAAAAATGTTACTTTGGTGACCCTTGGATAAATTTGAAGTTAGAATTCCCTCTGATCCTATCCCTGCTTATAGTATGAAGCTCATTTAAAACTGAGAAAGGTAAGCTCAAACCAAAGAAAACCTGGTTTTCTTACTTGCTTGCTTTTGAAATCTTCCTGACTCATGGGTTTGCAGATCAATTCGAATTGTCAATAGCCACCGTCACTTTCATTGTTAGCTGCTGTTGCAGAAGGGAATGGAATACACATTGGAGTAGTTCTCATTGTAAAAGAAGTTGTGTGTGTGTTTTAATTGTCAAAGACTTTTAATTTCATACCTGATTTTAGACTTCTCCATCTTATATAGCCATAAAATTGTTGTCAAGTACTATGGAGTCAGGTCTGACTCATAGCGAGCCAGTATTGGGTTTCTGAGCCCAAAAGTCTTTGCAAGAGCAGAAAACTTCATCTTTCTCCCTTGGATCGGCTATTGGGCTTGAGCTGCTGACCCTGTGGTTTGGAATCCAGTGCTTATCATACAAAGTCACCATACTACAAGCCACAGAATAGTTTCTTTTTTCTCTGATAATACATCTTGTATTTGTCGTTAGTTGAGAGACACTCCTAGGACTTTCTCTATAAGATTGTTATTGTGAAGTCCTGAAATATTTACCCTTTCTGTCCTAAGAGGTTGTTTTATATGCTGAACAATTTTGATTATTGAATAAACAAGTCTCCTCACATAACAATAGATGTTTATGAAAAGCATGAAAGGAGTTTGCTTCATTCTGACATCATCTTCATTCTGACATTCTGACATCATCTTCATCACCATCATTATCATCATCATTTCCATTTCCAGTGCTTTAGGCTTTTTGAGAATATTATCTTAAGGCTCATACCATTCTTTAATACAGTACTTTAATCAGTACTTAGAGATGAAGGAAGTTAGACACAAGGTCACATTCTGTTGGAACTTCAGATTTCATTCCAGAGCTGTTTGATTCCAAAGCTCACGCTCTTTTTTACCACATCATTTCAAGGTTCATCACATCTTCTCTGCCAGGAAATAGAGGACCATATTTTTTTTCAAATTAAACTTCCTGCATTAGGTGATGTTTATTTTCAATACGTTATTGAATATTTCTTCATGCTTCTTCTCTGGAATAACACTCTATAAAAGGATAAATAACTTTTCTCTACTATTCACTTCCCTTTTAGATAAAGGAGAAAGCATTGCACTCAAATTTTACAACACTCTGCCGTTTATCCAGGGGCATTCATCAGGATGTTCAGAGGCAGATGAGGAATGAGTTGCTTAAAAAAAAAAAAAAAAGTGGGAGAGATTCATTATTTTAACTCCTGAAAGGAAAGGGGTCCTTTTAAAAAATGAAGAATCGGTTGACCAAGAACCACGTTATGATTCCTAAATGATATTTAAGAAGAGGAATATCTGTCATTCAATGTGAAATTGCTAGCACCACTGAGATGTAGCTTCTACTTGCATTATACTGGATTCTAACCTATTTATCTCCCTGATAGGGGAGAGAATGGAGGATAATTGACAAGAGCAGCTTTTGATATTAAAACTAGGAGTGAAATATGAGAAAGACATGCTGTAGGAGTAGGAAAATTCCTAGAGTTGAAAGGATGCTATTTTCTATAAGATATATAAAGATTTTTGATAGATGACTCCTACTAGCATTTAACAGAACTAAAAGATTCATCTTTTCAGAGAAACATTTTAATCATATGTCATTCAGTTTAGTACCACATTGGAAGGCAAAGTTGCCACAAAATCATGTATACTTTTACTGATTTTAGTAATGAACAAAAACCATTGTGTCAGACAGAACATTTATCATAATTATGGACAGGTATAATTATCAGCTTCATTATGAAATAGGATTTAAACCTAATGTCCTGTGTTGACAAGTGTGAAATAATAGTTTGCAAGAATAAAGTAGTGCTGACTCATTTCAAGTCTGAAAACTTTAAGTAACCCAAGTCAAATATCTTCCAAAATGATAGCAATAACAAGTTTTATCACATTACTCTGATGTAATTCAATTAACCCAACAATTATGTATTCTAGCTGTGATGTGAGATATGGAAGGAAAGTAAGAATTAGTACCTTCCCTCATGGAGATATATTCCAGTATGAGGGGCAATAAAAACATAAAGAAACTGAGACCGATTTACAAAGCATGTGAAATTGACTCCAGTGGAGGGTGATATGTGAAGTCTTTCTGGGAAGCTTACATTTGAATGTACCTATAGGGTAGTGGTTACAAATCGGACTGCTAACTTCAGGGTCAGCAGTTCGAAACTACCAGCTGTTGCATGGGAGAAGATGAAGTTTTCTACTCCTGTAAACATTTACAGCCTCGGAAACCCTGTACAGGGTTGCTGTGAGTCGGAACCAACTCCACGGTGCATAAAAACAACAATAAAGTACTCCTGGTGTGATGCTGTAGGATTAGCACAGGACTGTGAACCACAAAGGCAGCAATTCAAACCCACCAGCTGCTCCTCAGAAACCCTATTCATGGTTGCTAGGAGTCAGAACCGACTAGACAGCACTTAGCAACAATAACAATAAAGGACTTGGATATATTCAAAAAGGAACCTCTAAGTTCATAAACTATAAACAAAGCAGGAGGATATGCATAAAGGAGAATGCCAGACAAGATAAGAGGATTAGGGTGAAACTAGTAGTGGGATTTAGGTGATTTATAGAACAAAAGTAACTGACAAATTATTTTAGAATACATAGAAAATGTTATGAAATTAAGATGAGCAAGAGTCTATAAATGCAGGGATGGATAGAGAAATATAGGCCAGAAGAGAAGAGAACAGTAAATGTCATATATGGCCAATTAAAGAGTTGTTGTTGTTAGGTGCCATTGACTCAGAGCAACCCTATGCACAACAGAATGAAACATTGCCCATTCCTGGAGCAACCTCACAATCATTGCTATGCCTGAGATAATCGTGGCTGTCACTGTGCCAATCCATCTCATTGAAGGTCTTCCTCTTTAACTCCTACCCTCCACTTTACCAAACATGATATCTTTCTTCAGTGACTGGGTCCTCTTGACAATATGTCCAAAGTATGAGAGATGAAGTTTGGCCATCCTGACTTCCAAGGAACACTCTGACTGCACTTCTTCCAACACAGATTTGTTTGTTCTTTTGTCAGTCCATGGTACTTTCAATATTTTTCTCCAACACCATAACTCAAATGTATCAATTCTTCTAACCGTCTTCCTTATTCACTGTCCAACTTTCACGTGCATATGAGGTTATTGCAAATACCATGGCTTGGGTCAGGCACACCTTAGTCCTCAAACTGATATCTTTACTCCTCAACACTTTAAAGAGGTCTTTACCTAATTAAATACGTATTTTAATTTCTAGATTGCTACTTCCATGAGTGTTAATGGTTGATCTGAGCAAAATGAAATCTTTGACAACTTCAACCTTTTCTCTATTGATAAGAATGTTGTTTATTGGTCCAGTGGTGAGGATTTTTGTTTTCTTGACTGTCTTTCTACTGATGCAGTCAGTTTGATTCCTGTGTATTCCATTTGGTGAGGTGCATGGGCCTTTAATGTTGTTTTAAATAGACATTTTCAATAAATAAGTCATTGGCTTTGCAAAATTCTATGGTGATCTCCAGCATCATTCCTAACACCAAGGTCATATTTTCCAACTACCGATCCTTCCTCTTTGTTTCCAACCATTGCATTCCAATTGCCAGTAATTAAGTTTATGTAAATTTGGATAATAGTGGTATTAACTAGTCTTCCTTATAGGCATGTGGATATTATCCCATCACAGACAGATCTTGATACTTTCTTTTTGATGATGAATGTGATGCCATTCCTCTTCAATTTGTCATTCCCAGCATAATAAACCTTGTGATCGCCAGATTCAAAATGTCCAATACCAGTCCATTTCAGCTCACTAATGCCTAGAATATCATTGTTTAGGCATTCCATTTCATTTTTGACAATTTCCAGTTTTCCTAGATTCAAACTTTGTAATTCCATGTTCCAATGATTAATGGATGTTTACAACAGTTTCTCTTCATTTTGAGTTGTGCCTCATCAGCAAATGAAGGTGCCAAGTGCTTTACTCCATTCAAGTCATCAAGATCAACTCTACTTTGAGGAGGCAGCTCTTCCCCAGTTGCATTTTGAGTGCCTTCCAACCTAAAGGGCTCATCTTCCAGCACTATATCTGATGGTGTTTCACTGCTGTTCATAAGGTTTTCAGTGACTAAATATTCAAAAGTAGTTCATCTCGCCTTCTTCCTAGTCTGTCTTCATCTGGAAGTTCATCTGAAATCTCTCCACCATAGGTGACCCTGCTGTGTGCTGTCAAATCAGGCAATTAAGAAAATAAAGTGATGCCCAATGAAATAGGCTTATTGCAGAACCTTTGTAGTATAGGACCTTAGAAGGATTCCTGAACCCCATCCAGAATCTTCTGAGGTGGAACATTCCCGCTTGAAAGGAGAAGCAGACCAGCCCAGAGCAGCTAGAGGAACAGAAGGTACTTCTTGAAAGAAAAACCAACAGGGAACATAAAAAAACAAAATTGGCAGTATGATTGGCAACTACAAGAACAGCAAGTTGTTCGCTGGGAAGCTATCAAGTCAAGTAATCAAGTCCCTTCAGTACAAACCCCTCTCCAAGATTGAAACTCAAAGGAAATACAAGAGCAGACACATAAGCTTGCTGGCAACCACATTGTTCTACTTGTGAACGGAAATGGGGGAAAGGCAGCAATGTAGACATGGGATGTTCTCCCAGGGAAACTATCACTTAATAAAAACTGAAAAGGAAAGAAAGAAAAGAAAAGAAAGTGATGACTTTCTTTAATTGCACTGAATTAATAAGTAGGGTTGTTGTTGTTGTTAAGTTCCCTCGAGTTGGCCCTGACTCATAGTGACCCTGTATACTACACTATGTTGTTGTTGTTAAGTGCCATCAAGTCAATTCCAACCCATAGTGACCCCGTATAGGGTTTCCAAGAAGCAGCTGGTGAGCTTGAACCACCAACCTTGCAGTTCAAATGACTTTGCAATCTGACGCATTAGCCCACAGCACCACACCAGTACTCCATACTACGCTATAAGGATCCCTTAAGCAAAACATACCTCTATCTATATAGGATCAACTTGACATCAATAACTCAAAAGAGTAGACAAGAAACTTAGGGAGCAGTGAGTTTATGTTAATTGAGGAGGAACACTTTGGAAAAGAAGGATGAGGATGCTATCACAACATAAAGGATTTCATCAATGTCATTGAATTCTATATGTAGAAACTGTTGACTGGGTTTATGTTCTTTTATGTATGTCTTCAGCAATAACAAAAATAAAATAAATTATATTTAAAAAGTAATTTAATAATGGTTCATATTGATAGTGGCTAATTTTCTTCCTCAAGAAAGCGATAGGGTTTTCAAGTATCTGGTGTTATTTATAGCATTTTGAACAACACAAAGGAGAAGATTTGGGGAGAATTCCAATAGCCCTTACACAGTGTTTTGGATTATATGAATTTAAAGGAGTCCTGGGAGTCATGCTGTGGCACTGTAGGGTAAACAAAAGATCAGCAGTTCAAGTCCACCAGTTGCTACTTGGTCACTATGAGTTGGAACTGACTCAACAGCACTTAGCACCAACAATACTATAGAATATTCCTATTCCTTCAGAAGTTGTTTCAGACTGGGAGAGGGAAGTACTTTTTAAAGAATAAATTCAGCAGGGCACTGAAATATGGCTATTTTGAGTAAAGCTAGTAATGAATTAAGCTAATTAGCTTTTTTGTTGTTTTAATTTAAGTCAGTATAGTCTGGAAGGATCTAATGGATTAGAAGCCTTCAAATAGTTCACCTATGAGAAGATTGATTAAGAATCCTTAAAATTTCTCATTTATGCTTTAACACAGAATATTAAATTTGCAGTTGAGAAGTTAACAGACACTTAAGTAGTCTCAAAATTCATTCAGGTGAAAAATGTGCCTCAGTAAACCAACTTCATTTATAGGTGGGATAACCTTTGGAGGAGCTTTGGTGTGGTGCTGTTGTATAAGCATTGGGCTGGTAACCAAAGAGTCAGCAGTTCAATCCCACCAGCAGCTCCATGAAACCCTGTACAGGGTTGCTTTGAGTTGGAACAGACTCAATGGCACACAACAACAAGAACAACAACCTTCATTCAGGGGTGGAATGGGTAGAATAGAAATTGAATTGATTGTTTTATGTTAAAACATTAATTTTTTTCTAGACTATTTTGAATATCTTTTAAGTAAGGATTGGTTTTGTAACAATACAGAGATCTAGTGCTTCAAGTATTGAATCTGGTAAGCTGAACAATTTCTGAATGCCTAAGTGACATGTTATCTTATAATATCTTTTAGTTTTCTTAAGTTTTATTCCAGGATCGGTTATACCACCAGAGAGCAATGTATTGGGACGATTTTAGTTTACATCCCCATAGAAGTTTCTTCTCAGAGTTGCAATTTAATGTTTTGTCCTCATCTTTTTTATTGAGGTCAATATAAGAAATATCACAGGAAGAGTTTTTCAGTAAAACGGCTGTTGAAGATTTTACTTCCTTTTTGTGATGAAATATCCCCTGTACAGGAATTTGTGTGATGAAGCCCTTAAACAACCTACTGCACAGAAGGACATGTTGTGACAGATGAGTTTGTCTACTTTCTTTCATAGTTGTTTTGTGCTGTCGAGTATGTTCTGACTTCTAGTGACTCTATATAGGGTTACCAAAGCTGCAAATATTGATAGGAGCAGAGAGCCTAATCTTTCTTCTTCTGAGTGACTGGTAGCTTCAAACTGCTGACCTTATAGTTAGCAGCCTAACATGTCTGTAAATGCTAACTACTAAACCTTAAGTTGATGCCAACTCATGGTGACCCTAAATGTGTTAAAGTAGACTGTGTTAATGGGTTTTCATTGGCTAGTATTCTTTAAATAGATCTCCTTGGCTTTTTTCTCCCAAGACACCTTGAACTAAATGTGTTACTATTTCCACTATTCAGGAATTCTGACTTATAAGTGATCCATGGCAATTTCCAAGTTTTTCTGTGCTACAATAGAGCTCATAGCTAAATTTAGTTCACAAAGTAACTACCATATTTATTTGGAGTCCTGATGTAGCACTGGAGGATAAGCACTGAACTGCTAATCACAAGGTTGGTGGTTCAAACCCACCAGCCATTCCTTGGAAATGCTTTACTGGGTCACTATAAGTCGGAACTGATTCAACTTTGACAGTTCTTAACAACAACCCTACTTATTCAAGCACTGATGGCACTATAGAATAAGTACTGGACTGCTAACCACAAGTTTGGCTGTTCAAACTACCAACTGCACTGTGGGAGAAACATTATGCTGTCTGATTCTGTAAAGATTTACAGCCTTAAACCCTCTGTGGGGTCACTATAAGTCAGAACCAATTTTATGGCACTTAACAAAATAACAACCTGTCTTATTTTGGTATAATTACTTTCTCTCCATTGCTTTATTTTCTTAATTGGCCTATTTACATACATTTCAGCATGTTAGATTGCTTCACATACTCAATGAAAGTGATGAGTAATAGACATTTTTTTTTAAAAAAAAGATAACCTATAAATCTGTAGAAAAGTAAAAATGCAGGCCTTCCATTCAACCAAGCTGCCAACTTATGAGTAAACCACAGAGTTTTGAAAGATCCTTCAGTAATATATGAAATTCCATAAATCATGTAATATATACCAGGCCACATATTGTTTTTTCTTTTCAAATATAAGACTTTAGAATTTTTCCTGGTGTATATTTTCAGAATTTACCACATACTTATATGTTAGATGTCAGCCTATAAAAATTATTCCAATGGCATGTATAGACAGTCCATCTCTCATATTGCCTTATGCCATACAGATTCTTTGTTAATAAGTAATAATTTTTTTCTTCTTGGATTCTAGAGTCATTTGTGGGACCCTTGAAGTGCTCAGTTTTTTTGTTTTTTGTTTTTTGTTTTTGTTGTTTGTTTGTTTTTTACTATGTTCCTATTGCCTCTGCTTAAGAAAATCAAATGGAAACATTGATCTTTCAAAGGAAACCATTTTGATCCTTCCTCATTTAGCAGTTAATCTGAAGGTGATACCTGGACCAAGAAGCAGTTGTTCAAATAAAACATGGGAACATTGAATATTTTAAAATTAAGAAAGCCGTGCAACAAAGTTGTATTCTTTCACCATACTTATTCAACCTGTATGCTG
>NW_006408553.1:24223009-24238398 GCF_000296735.1 Chrysochloris asiatica | reverse complement strand
CATCAGGATTGGAGGAAAATTCATTAACAACTTGAGATATGAAGACGATACAACCTTGCTTGCTGAAAATAAAGAGGACTTAAAATACTTACTGATGAAGATCAAAGACCATAGCCTTCAATATAGGTTGCTTCTTAATGTAAACAAAACAAAATCCTCACCACAGGACATAAATAATATCATGATAAATGGACAAAAGATTGAAATTGTCAAACTTCATTTTGTTTGGATCCATTATCAACACTCACAGAAGCAGCTGTCAATAAATCAAACAACATATTGTACTAGACAAATCTCAGGCACAAGACCTCTTTAAAATGTTCAGAAGCAAAAGTTTGAGGACTAAGGTGCATCTGACTGAGTCCACAATATTTACAATAAGCTCATATTCATATGAAAGTTGCACAGTGAATCGGGAAGACTGTGATGCATTTCAATTATGGTGTTTAAAGTACTATGGACTGCCAGAAGAACAAACAAATCTGTGTTGAATGAAGTACAGTCAGAATGCTCCTTAGAAGCCAGGATGGTGAGACTTAGTACCTCATTATTTGGACATATTATCAGTAGAATTAGTCCCTGGAGAAGGACATCATGCTTGGTAAGTTGGAGGGTCAGCTAAAAAACAGGAAGCCCTCCAATGAATCGCATTGGCACAGTGGCAGCAACATCGGACTCAAGTGTAGCTATTGTGAAGATGGTACAAGATTGGGAAGTGTTGTGCATAGGGCCACTGTAAGTCAGAACCTAGTCAATGATTCCTTACAATAACCACAATCAATGCTCATCATAGTAGAAGTCAAGAAATCAAATGGCATATTGCATTGGGTAAATCTGTTGCAAGAGACATCTTTAAAGTGTTAAGGAACAAAGATGTCATTTTGAGAACTGAGATGTAACTAACCCAAAACTTGGTATTTTCAGTCACCTAATTTACATGTTCAGAATCCTGGAGTGGCCCTGTGGGCTAATGCCTCAGACTGCAAAGTCATTTGAACTGCAAGGTCAGTGGTTCAAGCTCAGCAGCTGCTTCTTAGAAACTTTATACAGGGTCGCTATGGGTCAGAATTGACTCAATGGCACTTAACAACAGCAATATACATGTTCAGGAGTCCTGGTGTGGTGGTATGGATTAATGCGCTGGACTGCAAAGAGGGTTTGAACCTCAAGGTCAGTGGTTCAAGCTCACCAGCCACTCCTAGGAAACCCTATACAGGGTCACTATGGGTTGGAACTGACTTGACAGCACAACAACAACAGCAATAGCCATGTCCTGGTGTGGCACTGTGGGTCAGTGTGCTGGACTGCAAAGGTGGGTTGAATCTCAAGCTCACCAGACCCTCATGGGAAACTCTGTACAGGGTCGGTATGAGTCGGAACTGACTTGACGGCACTTAACAACAACAATAATATTATACACATCAGAGTCTTGGTGTGGCACTATGGGTTAATGTGCTGGACTGCAAAGTCGGTTTGATCCGTAAGATCCATGGTTCAAGCTCACCAGTCACTCCCGAGAAACCCTATACAGGGTTGTTATGGCTCAGAACTGATTCGATGGCACTTAACAGCAACAACAATATATATGTCTGTTGTGGTTTGTAAGATAAGCACTGAACTTCAAGGTCAGTTTGAACAACAAGGTTGGTAATTCAAACCCACCAGTTGCTCCTCAAAAACTCTATATAGATCCCTATGAGTTAGAACCTTCTTGATGGCATGGCACTTGACAACAACAACAACAATATACATATGAAAACTGGACAATGAGTAAAGAACACCAGTGAAGAATCCATGCATTTGAATCGTGGTGTTGGCAAACAATATTGAAAGTACCATGGACTGCCAGAACAACAAACAAATTTGTTTTGAAAGAAATAACAGCTAAAATACTCCTTAGAAGCAAGGATAGAGTGACTTCATCTCACATATTTTGGACATGTTGTCAGGAAGGACAAGTCCTTGGAAAAGGACATTATGCTAGCTAAAGTAGAGTGTCAGTTAGAGATAAAAGAGGAAAACTCCCAATGAGCTGTATTGATATACTGGTTGCAAGAATGGGTTCAAATATAAAAATCATGAGGATGGTTAAGGACTGGGCAGTGTTTCGTTCTGTTGTGCATAAAGTTGCTGTGTGTTGGACTCTACTTGACTGCACCAAACAAAGACGCAGTTCCCCTTATTATCTATTATTGTCCCTTTGAAATGTTATCATGAAAATATTTCCTTCATCAGGACAGTGAGCATATCCATCTTCCTTATCTATTCTTTCATTGCCCCATCTCTCCTACTTCATTTCTTATTAAATATCTATGTTGTTTCTCTGTTATCACTATTATACCTACTGTAGCTTTGTCTTCTTATGCTACACTTTTCTTTTTCTCTTTTTCCCATTTAATAAACTTCCACTCTTTTCTCTTAGGAATCAATTCAGAAAAATCACTGTTTCCATAAAGTCTTTGTTATAAGTCATAGAGACATTAAGGACTGAGACTGCATCTTTTCCATGCTCTTTTAAATAAAGACAGATGTATCAAGGCACCCTGACAAACATTTGTGGTATTAGTAAATAACTATCATGGAATTTGGCGACACTAGGAAACATTGTTTTTCCCCTCAACATGTCAACTCTCTCATGTGGTCAATGTATAGAAAGGCTATTTCATTCCAGTGTTAAGAATCCAATTAAAAACTCAGATAAACTATAATAGTTAACACAGTTAAAAGGCATGAATGACTGAGACTAAATTTTGTTATCAGTGGAAGAGGCATTTAATAGAGCAAAACGACACATAAAGAGGAAGCAAGTGATTTCTGACCTACTTGAAAATGCATATACTTAGCTAAATTGACTAAATGTCTAAATGAAGACTATAAATCTTTCCATGTAAAAGGTTGGGTTGATTCATTGAGTGACTTATAAAAGCCCACATTTTACTATTTGTACAATCGTATTGAAGTCCTTTGAAAGCCATATTTTGGTTACAAGAAATTTTCTTACTGTCACATCTTTTTTTTTTACAGAGAAAATTAAGGTTAAGGGACAAAAGAGTCTTCCTGTTTAGATTAATATCCATTAGGTATTATAATTATCTTAAATTCCTTTTGTAGCACTGGGATAATTTCACTACTAAATAAAAATCAAATCTCATAAAGTTTTTTTCCATGTTGATATCTTCATTTTTAAAAAGAATTTTAAAGGAGATAATATCATGCATAATTTTTTTAATCACTTACCCAAAGTTTATTGACAAAATATTACCTTTTCATAGTAAATGTCCTTTGACTTTTGTAATTGTTAAGTGCCGTCCAGTAGATTCCAACTCATAGTGACCCTGTATTAGTATTTCCAAGGAATGGCTAGTCAGTTTGAACTGCTGATCTTGTGGTTCACAGTGCTGATCTTACAGCAACACATTCATTTCATATAATGTTAGTGCTTGTTACCAGTTCACTTTCTGTAGTGTCCTTTACTCTTGCTTCAAATGAAAGACTAGCTTCCCTGTAGATTTAAAGTGTCTATGTTATCATTAGATATTAATTGCAATACTAATAGTAAATTTATTGGTACATTTATTATCCTTCCTGCTAATTTATGGAGTGAAATGTTCCTATCTGGGTTTTTTTGGTGATGAAGTAGAAATAAAACTTTACATTGTATAACTCATTATATTTCACAGAGCTCTTTATCATTCATTACCCCCATTTATTCCTCAATAATAATGTGATGAACTAAGTATTATTTTCTACATTGAAATTTACACTCCTGGAAACAGTGAGTTGGTAGATTGTTTCTTGTTATTTTCACTCCAGGATACTTTCCACATCATTACACTGTCTTCTTCTGCTGTGCTATGCTCTAACCTGCTGAGCTAACGAACCAGTGTCTTTAACGTGTTGTGTTATAGTTGTCAAGGCTTACTGAGAGCCTACTCTGCACCAGATACAGTTATAAACAAATACATTACATCATTTTTATCCATGCAAAATTTATAAGGCTGAGACTATTTTTTCTTCATTTTCCAAACAAGGAAAACATTGAGGAACTTTAGTAAAATTACATAGTGAATACATGACTCACGGTACTTAACAACAACAACACATGAATAAGTAGGTATAAAATTCAGGCAGTTGGCTCCAGAGACCACTTTCTTAATCATTATCTATTGCCTCTCAAAATATCAAAGTCCCTAACAATTTTATAGGTGACTTTTTCATAAATAGCAGGGTCTAGGGAGAATTTCCATATAAATTCCATATGGCAATAAAAGAGTTAATAATTATAATCTTGATGTGCTTTCCCAGAAAGTGTCTTCACTTGGGGAAACGAAACTGAAATTTGCATTTTTCTAGAAACCATTGGTCCTTGTCTAGGGAGATATCAAGGATACTGCTGTTGCCAAGGAACAGAGGACCCTAGGACCATTCAAAGAAGAAGAGCACAAGTAGACTGTAGGACCCTATCCAGAGAAGCAGTGACACCAGAGATGGAGGCAGAGATGGGGTCATGGAGAAATAGAGCAGTTGAGGACTCTAGACTCGTGGAAAGAGAAAGGCTGGCAGTCAGGAGGCAGGTTTGCAGAATGTGCCCTTTGGTTGTTTACATGATTATATATTCCTGAGTGTTTTTGTGTACATCCCCCCCATCCAAAGCAAAACAAAAAACACCTCAAAAGAACTAGAGGGACTAGAAGCAAATAATGTTGAATGATGATGCACGGAGAAGATTGTAATCATTGCAATGAAACGATGAGTGTAAAACCAATGTTCTCCCATGTAAACTATCACTCAATTCACAGTAAAAACTTAAAAACAAAACAAAAAAAATACTGCTGTTGCTATAAAGATACCAGTTTTGGAACAAAGATTAGTTGTCATTCTAATTATCTATTTAAATAATTTTTAATAATTTTGTAAGTTTAAAGACTATGCTTGGCTAATAACCAGATGAATTATATGTTTAAACAGATAGTTGGTAATTTACTAAAAGGCACAAAGCTTTAAAAAAAAAAAAAAAAAGTGGCATTCCTTTAATAAGGATAAAGCAAAGAAATGTTGATGTAGACAGTGGCATTAGAGCTAGTCATTGGGTAAAGGGAAGAGAAGCCACACTATAGTTCAAGGTGCATTGGAAGACAGGTCCAGTGATCTGCTTCTGAAAGATCATAGCCTTGAAAATCCTGTGGATCAGTTTTAGTCTGCACACATGGGTCCACATGAGTTTGAATTGGCTCAAGGGCAACTAATAACGAGGGTATAGTATAACTATCTATGCAGGCACCTTTCCATTTTTAATAATAAACCACCTTTTCAGAACACATTCTATGAATCAGTAGGGCTGTAGGCACCAGCAACCATAAAGGCCATTCATTTATTAGTATATCATTTGTGAGAAGAGTGGAACCACTGCACTGACATTGGTTCTCCTGCCTCTCACACACTCTCCCCTCCCTGAAGGTAAATGTTAGGAAGGAAAAGCATTTCCCGTTGCAAATCATCACCTTTTTGTATTTGTTCATTTCTAACATTTCCCCAACACAATATTCATTTGGGTTAATCTTAAATCAGTATAATTTTCTGACTTCCACTTTGCTTATTAATCTGTAAGTTTAAGTGCATGTAGATGAAAATGTAAAATATCTCAATATTAGAGTTGTTGTTGAATGGGATCAGAGAGGTGAGAATGTGCTAGGATTCATATTTTGAGGGCCATATAAAATTGCATTTGTATATAAAAATTGTAAAGGAAATTGGTACACGTATTTTCTACATAAAGTGAGAGTAACTAAGGAAGCATAAAATTCAAGTCTATCTCTCAAGCTAGGAGAAGAAAGTTTGGCATATCCAATGACTAGAAAGGTATCACAGTTGCTTAGTAGGATAAAACCGTGAACCATAAAGCTGGCAGTTCGCAGTCACCAGCCACTCACGGAGGAAAGATGAGGCTTTCTACAAAGATTTAAAACCTTGGAAATCTTATAAGGGGTCGCTATGAGTTAGAACTGACTAGATGATTAGAAAAAAATAAAAGAGGCACTTAACACCAACAATGATGAATAGAAAGAAATAGGAAAGGAAAGAAACATAACAAAAGCAGAGAAGGAGAGGAACAGGAAAAAAAGAAGAAAACAAGACAAAGGAGAGGAAAAAAAGGAAAATGAAAGGAAGGTAAGAGCAGAATAGAGGGAAAAAAAGGAAAAAGAGGCGAGAGAAGAAGGACAGAGGGCAAGATCACAGCAAGATGGCAAAGACTAGAAGATAGTGTCACAGTTCTGTGGAGAGTGATGGGACTGAATGCTAGGCACAAATGCTGAAGGATCATGTTAGGTTTTCCCTGACATTCATAACTGAGAGACATTTGAAGCCATATTTTAACTCCCCCTGTTTTGAAACAAAAAAAAAATTTACAAAAAATCATGTAGGGAGTCCTGGTGGAGAAGTGTTTAAAGTGCTTGGCTTCTAACCACAGGCCGGTGGTTCATAACCACCTGCCACTCCACAGGAGAAAGATGTGGTAGTCTGCATTTGTAAAGATTTATAGCTTTGGAAATTCTATGGAGCAGTTCTGCTCTGTCTTAGAGGGTCAGTATGAGTCAGAATCTTCTCAATGGCACAGGGTTTCAGACAATTACTTGTACTATAACTAGTCCTATAACTATGGCTAGACTGGTTAAGAAGGGATGAAAAGGAGAGATTTCTAGGAGATAAAATAAGAGCAATAACTTTCTGTATTTTGAAAATGATAATTGCTGAAAGACAATCATCTTAGGAATCTGGTGTAACTACTAGTGTCATGCATTGCTATTATTAAGTTGTATTATTGGGTGATGATTCTCAAAAGGTACCCAAACCAATGTTCTACTTTGCGAATTTTTTATTTAATTTATCTTAAAAATATTTTAGAGGCAATCAATGTGATGTTTTAGACACTTGACTGACAAAGAACGTTTCTACAATAACTCAAAGTGGATGAACAGAAACAAAATGTTCAGTGAGATGAATGCTAAATTAATATTATTTAGTAGAAAAAATGAGTTGAACCATTTTCTTAGATTGCTCTAGTTTAACATATGCTAAAATAAGACCCATTTCTACATAATATAGGTCACTAATGGGATCATACAATAGAGCTTTTATGTGAGTTTCTGGTCAATAGATATTTCTTTATTCTAACTACTTTGTCTACATTTTAAAAATTTAAATATTTAAGTTTAAATATTTAAATTCTCTCACTTTCTCACTGCTTGTACAATTCACTGGAGTCTTGGTGTGGCCCTGTGTGTTAGTGTGCTAGACTGCAAGGTCAGTTTGAACCACAAGTTTCGCAGTTGAAGCTCACCAGTGGCTCCTTGGAAACCTTATACAGGCTCACTATGAGTTGGATCTGACTTGAAGGCATTTAACAACAACAACAACCACATCCAATTCACAACATCCAGCTTATCCTGGGTAATTGCTTTTATATCCTTTGGAAGGAAACACCAAGGAGCAAGTTAGGGAGTTTTGATGATAAATGACTATATACATTCAGAAAGCAGAGTTTTGTATTGATTTTCTAACTTGGGTGCTTATATGGTTCTGCTTATATGGTTCATATTTCTTAGTTGTTCACTGACCTCCCTAACTTGGCTTTGGTTATGTGACTGAATTATTATTTTTTTAATCATGATTTGATGATGTGCATTGACTGGAAAATGTGTGTTTCGAGCCACCACTGATAAATATACTCTGGTCATAAAGATGTTCAGAACCCTGAAATTGTACAAGTATGGTGGTGGTGGCTATGTGTTGTGGAGTCAGTTCTGACTCATAGTGACCCTGTACAAGGTTTCCGAGGCTGTAAATCTTTACGGGAGCAGAAAGCCTCATCTTTCTCCCACAGCTAGTCGTTTCGAACTGCTGACCTTGTGGTTCGCATCCCTATTCGTAACTACTACCTTACCAGAGCACCTTTGTACAAATATAGAAGGCATTAATTTACCATGATTTACGTGGATATAACACTATGTACTGTTTGTAAAATATTATTTTACTTTTAGTGGTATTTTTAAAAAAAGTTATTGTTGTTTAGGCCTTGTGACTTTCCGAAAAGGCACGACCAAAGCATACAGGGTAGGCGAAATTTCTGGAATTGACTCCCAAAACTCCACACGGATAACATATAGGATATTTTAGTATCATGAGTTATCACTGTTAGAATTGTGTTATGAAGTATAACTTTGTTGTCCTTAAAAATGGTAGATTATCCCAGGAAGCCTCATCTAACCATTTGAACAGTTAAAACCTCAATAACTTTCTGCTGCTAGGGCCAGAAGAAGAAAGCAGAAGTTAAAGTAGAGATACTCACGGACTTGATACACCATTGCCATTTTTAAGATGAAAGGGGCCATATGAGAAGGAATGTGGTAGTTGTAGGGAACCTACAGAGAGAAAGAGAATGAGACAGAGCAAGAGCTGCACAGCTAACACTCATGAAAGAAAACTAGACTCTAGGGTCACAAGGATCTGGTCTCAGAAATACTTGAATGAACTTAAATACAGATTCTTCCACACTGCCCCTATTGAAGAGCCAACCTAGCTGACACCTTGATTTCAGCCTTATAAAATCTTGAGCTGAACTCAGCAGAGTTCACCAGGACTTCTGACCTGTGTTTTATTTTAAGCTGCTAAATTTGTGATGATTTGAGATGCAGCAATGGCAAATGAATAGTGTCCAAACAGCTTTGAGAAGTCAAAAAGGATCCCATTCCAGCATTTGATATTTGAAAGTGCCAGGCAATTTTTCCTCACATCTCACTAACATCCCTTGTATTTTTGACTAACACAAATGGCTTTCTTTAGACATCACAAAAAGGATTATTGGTCTCTAAAAGTTTCAGAATGTAAGATATATAACATAAAATGCTATACTCAAAAGAGGTGTTCAAATTGAACTCTTTGCTAAGGTAGTATGTGGAACAGTATGCAAAGCTGATACTAGCTGCCTAGATGCAGGGTTGCCAAAACAATGGACTTGTCACTCAAGCCACCCTGCCCTGACAGTAATATTTCAGTAGATCAAGTAAATAACCCCAGCTCTTTAAACCTTCCCTCAAAAGAGCTATCACACTCATTTGACTAATTCTGCTTGGTGGTGGTGGTTATGTGCCGTGGAGTCAGTTCTGACTCATTGCGACTCTGTACAGGGTTTCCGAGGCTGTAAATCTTTACGGGAGCTGAAAGCCTCATCTTTCTCCCATGGAACAGCTGGTAGTTTCAAACTGCTGACCTTGTAGTTCACAGCCCGATTCGTAACCACTACACTACCAGAGCTCCATAATTCTGCTTCGAATCCTCTTTAAATATCTACTGAAGGCTGGGCATTAACTAGACTCAAAATGCAATATTTTTATATGGATTTCCTGGTAACATCATAAAATGCCAGAGCATGCAGAGACTTGATGATTACTGAGTCCAATTGCCTTGGTTTTTATGGATAAGTAAATAGAATTCAGAAAGAATAAGCAGTTTGCCCAAGGTCACGCTTCGCAATTGAGAACATTGAGGCCCAAAGAAGTGCAGTTATTAGTTCAAATTCACTCAGTCAGTTCATGGCAGAGAGAGAACTGCAATCCAAGTCTCTTGACTTCCAATATATTTTGTTTTGTTTTGTTTTGAGTGATGCCAGTATGTTAGTTCTATAGAGCTTGCCCTCAAATTAGTTTGAGAAATAAAATATACCCACAACTCCTGGGTTTCCAGTGTACTATTATTGGCCAGCTCTGGTAGCGTAGTGGTTACGAATCGGGCTGCGAACCTTAAGGTCAGCGGTTCGAAACTACCAGCCGCTCCACGGGAGAAAGATGAGGCTTTCTACTCCTGTAAAGATTTACACCCTTGGAAACCCTGTACAGGGTTGCTATGGGTCGGAACCAACTCGACAGCACTTAACAACAACAACAACATTATTGGCCAGGGGATCCATGCCTTGGAGCCAGTTTGTGTTTTTCTCTGGGGCTACAAAATTAAAAGAGCCATTTGATCATCAATATGCCTCCCAGAATTTTGTTTGAAATTAACTAGAAGACAAATATGCGATCCATACCTGAAGAATGATAATGGGTACGCATCATCATTATAGTCAGTCTTTCTATGGGCAACTGAACTGTGATTTATTTCACTGCTTGCTCTGCCCATTCCCTACTACTCCCAAATCCTGAGGGGATTAGGAAAAACTACTATAGCATTTGTAGATTTACAGCATATATGTAGATTTGCTACATCATGAAGTGAAAAAAAGTTTCTGGAGTAAAACCCCATACTTGAATCAATACAGTTTGGGATGAGTATATTTCGGTTGCTATTGTCTCCATCCATTTGGCAGTAGTTAAAGAGTGTGTCTGGTGTTTAATTCCCTTGAACCATTAAGATATATCCTATTTCTTTAGCAAATAGGCTGCTTAGGGGAGATGAATGTCAGTTTGCTTTTGTTCTTGCACATATTTATTAGAGTGTACAGTTCCAGTGTGTAGAAAGCATGATCCTTTTTCCTTTAAAACTAGTTTTAAGCTCAGATTTCTCCATGGAATCTGAGATCCATTGAAGGCCAGACACTAGAGAGCTGTTACACATGTTTAATCATTCCATTCACACCTCTTTAGGACTTTCAAACAAGTTTAATTATAAAAGACACAAAAGAAAGCATCTTTTCGTCCCCACTGCTAGTATATATACATATATGCATATATATGGTAAGATCAGGCTTAACAAAACAGTAAATATTTCAAATATTAAATATTTCCTGATCATAAAATTAGATTTATAGTAGTTACACAAATAATGAATATATACACAGCATATGTCTAAAATATGTACTGTGTGACTTTTTATTTCTGTTTTGGCAAATTGAGAAAAACAGATTTGGAGAGTTTTCAAAAAGATTGAAATGTTTTCAGTGACTTCTAGTACAGGAATGACACTTTTATTTGAGAACATGACTAGAGTATGTCAACTTCACCATTTATAGGAGACTAATTAGCCATCCTAGCTTCTGGATGAGAGGGAGAGGGGAACCCTTTACCAGCTTCCTGAAGAGTTGTGTAAGCCTAAGGAAATGTCTTTTCTCTTTCTATAAGTCAAAGTGCCAGAATCATCTGTGAAGCTGAATATCATTTGTGCCTGCTAATCCTGTGTCCTGATTCTTTCCATCACTGTCATACTGTCAGCCAACTCCCGGGAGAATGTATTTTCTACCCATCCCTTTTTCTTCCTCCTTATCTTCATATATTCAGATATCCATTAAGGTCATGGCCAATGTTTTATAAGATGCCTGCTCTTCTTTCTAAGGTATATTTCCCTTGGCAGTCTATAGCTCCAGTTAAAGGCTTCTAGGTCTAACTGCAGTGACCTTAGTCACACTGATTAATTTTGCCAAACTTTCTCTTCTTCTTCTTGTTAGGTGCCATCAAGTCCATTTTAGTTAATAACAACCCTATGTGCAACATAACAAAACACTTCCCTCCAAAACAAAATGTGTACAATTCTCAAATATCATTGTTTCTGTCACTGTGTCAATCCATCCTTCTGTGGTTTCCTTCTTTTTTGGTGATCCTCAACATTACCAACATGACATCTTTTTCCAAGGACTGGTCTTTCCTGTTAACAAGTCCAAAGTATGTGTGATTGAGCGTTACCATCCGCTCTGCTAAGGAGCATTTTGACTGTTCTTCCTAGACTTGTAATTTTGGTGGGGGTGTGCCGTGGAGTCGATTCCAAATCATAGTCACCCTGCATAGGCTTTCTGAGGCTGTAAATCTTTAGGGGAGCAGAAAGCCTCATCTTTCCCCCATGGAACTGCTGGTAGTTTCAAACTGCTGACCATGAGGTTAGCAGCCTGACTCGTTAACTACTATGCTTCCATAACTTGTTCAGCTGGTAGTCCAAGGTAACTTCAATATTCTTAACCAACACCATAATTCAAATGCATAGATTCTTCTACAGTCTTTCTCATTCATTGTTCAGCATTCATATGCATATAAGGCATCTAAAAATAACAAGTTCTGTATCAAGTGCATCTTAGTCCTCAAACACATCTGCTCTACTTTCTTGCAGAATCAAAATGAGAAATGCAAAAGGATTTCAAAAACCTCAAGGAAAAATTAAATTAAATGTTACTGGAAAATGTTCATGAACTTTGAGCCCCCTCATATAGTTAAGTTCTTAATATTCTTGGTGAGTTCAAAATGGATAACATGAATGTATATGGTCCCAGTAGATGTCTAGAACTTGTTGTTGTTGCGGCTAGGTGCCATCAAGACAATTCCAACCCTTAGCAACCCTATGCACAATAGAACAAAACATTGCCTGATCATATACCATATTCACAATGAGCTTGAACCCATTGCTACCACTGTGTCAATAAAGCTCCTTGGGGGTCTTCCTCTTTGTTGCTGACCATCCACTTTATCAAGCATGATATCCTTATCCAGAGATTGATCCCCTCTGACAATGTTTCTGAAGTATGAGAGATGGAATCTCATCATCTTGGCTTATAAGGAGTATTCTGGCTGTACTTCTTCCAACACAGACTTGTTAGTTCTTCTAACAGTCTATGGTACTTTCAGTATTCTTCTCCAACACCATAATTCTAATGTGACAATTCTTCTACGGTCTTTCTTATTCATTGTCCAACTTTCATGTGGATATCAGGCTACTGACAATGTCATGGCTGGGATCAGGCACACCTTAGTCTTCAAAGTGATATCTTTGCTCTTGAACACTTTAAAGAGGTCTCATACAGCAGATTTTCCTAATGCAAGACCTTGTTTTGTTTCTTGACTCCTGCTTTCATGAGTGTTGATAGTGGATCAAAGCAAAATGAAGTTTTTCATGACTTCAATCATTTCTCCATTTATCGTGATGTTCTTTATCGGTTCAGTTGTGAGGATTTTTGTTTCCTATACATTGAGGCACAACCCTGTGGCCTTTGATCGTCAGCTGTATTTTAAGTCCACTTTTCTTTCAAAAAACAGTGTTGTCTCATCTGCATATCACAGGTTGTTAATGAGCCATCCTTTAATCCTGATACCACATTCTTCTTCATATATAATCCAGTTTCTTGGATTATTTGATCAGCATATAGACTGAATAAGTACAGTTAAAGAATACAACTATGCCACACAACTTTCTTGATTGGAAACCATTCCATATCCTCTTGTTCTGTTCAAATGACTGCCTCTTGGTCTATGTATAAGTTCCTCAAAAGCACAATTAAGTGTTCTGGAATACCCATTCTTCAACATGTTATCTATAGCTTGTCAAAATCCACATATTCAAAAACCTTTGCATAGTCAATAAAGCACAAGTAGACTCCTTCTAGTATTCTCTGCTTTCAGTCAAGATCTATCTGATATCAGCAATAATAAACCTTCTTCCATGTCCTAGTATGAATCTGGCTTGAACCTCTGGCAGTTTCTTGTCGATGTACTGCTGGAGTCATTTTTTAATTATGTTAGCACAATTTTCCTTGCATATCACACTGATTATATTGTTTGTTGATTTCCGAACTACAAACAATAAATTTTCTGTTGGGTCACCTTTCTTTGGAAAGGACACAAATACGGATCTCTTCTAATCAATCAGTTGGCCAAGTAGCTGTCTTCCAAATTTCTTGGCATAGAAGAGTGAGTGCCTCCAGTGTTGCATCAGTTTGGTGAAAGATTTCAATTTATATTCCGACAATTTCCAGAGACTTGTTTTTGCCAATGCCTTCAGTACAGCTTGGACTTCTTATGTTACTTTTTGAAATGGTTGAACGTTGACTCTTTTTTTTTTTTTTTTGGTACTGTGATTCTATGTATTCCTACCTTGTTTTGATGCTTCCTGCATCATTCAGTATTTTGCTTGTAGAATCCTTAAGTATTTATTGCATGCCCAGGCTTGAAATTTTGCTTCAATTCTTTTAGCTTGAGAAATGCTGATTACTGAGTGAATTCTTCCCTTTTGGTTTTTCAACTACAGGTCTTTGCATATTTCATTACAGTATGTGATTTTGTGTCCTTGAACTTCCCTTTGTAATTTTCTCTTTAGCTCTTTTACCACAGTTTATCCATTTTGTTTAGTATGTGCATAATGGAGAGCAAGTTTCTGCAGCTCTATCAAATCCATTTTGACCTTTTTTTTTTTCTTTCTTGCCTTCTTAATGACTTTTTGCTTTCTTCCTATATGGCGTTCTTGATGACATCTCACAACTCTTCTGGTCTTCAGTAACTAGTAGCTAATGCATCAAATCTATTTTTGAGATGGTCTCTATTTTCAGGTAGGATATGTGCTCTTGTTTTAAAAAGTTTTCTCAGCTTTAGCCTGAACTTGCATATGAACAATTAAGGTCCTGTTCCACAGTTGGCCCTAGCCTTGTTTTGGCTGATTCTATGGAGCTTTTCTACCATCTCTTCCCACTGTTGTAGTCCACTTGATTTCGTATTCCATCTAGCAATGCCCATGTGTATAGCTAAGTTTTATGTTATTTTAAAATGATATTTGCAATAAATAAGTCATTGGTCTTGCAAAATTCTATCTAGTGATCACCAACATCATTTCTGTTACCAAGGCCCCAACTTGGTACTGATCTTTCCTCTTTGTTTCCAACTTTACATTTCAATCACCAGTAATTATCAATACATCTTGATTGCATGCTTCATCAATTTCAGACTGAGGAAGTTGGTAGAGTTCTTCAGTTTCATCATAATTGGCTTTAGTGATTGGTGCATAAATGTAAATAACAGTTGTATTAACTGGTCTTCCTTTTAGAATATGTATATTATCCTTTCACTGACAGCATTAAACTTCCAGATAGATCTTGAAATGTTCTTTTTGATAATGAATGTGATGTCATTTCTCTTCAATTTGTTGTTCTCAGCATAGTAAACCATATGATTGTCAGATTTAAAATGGCCTATACCTGTCCTTTTCAACTCATTAATGCCTAGGATATTGACCTTTATGCATTCCATTTCAGTTTTGACAAATTCAAATTTTCCTAGATTCGTACTCCATACATTTGATTTTCAAATTATTAATGGATGTTTGTAATTCTTTCTGCTCATTTTCTCTTGTGCCACACCAGCAAATAAAGATCTCAAAAGCTTTATTCCATTCATATCATCATGGTCAACTCTGCTTTGAGGAGGCAACTCTTCCCCAGTCATATTTTGATTCCTTCCAACCTGAGGTGCTTATCTTCTGACACTGTACCTGAAAATATTCCACTGTTTTTCATAAGGTTTTCATTTGCTAGCATTCTGAACAAGTATGCTTCTTCCTAGTCTCTCTTAGTCTGTAAGCTTAGCTGAAATCCATACACCATAGGGTACCCTGCTGGTATTTAAAATACTGGTGGCATAGTTTCCAGT
>NW_006408553.1:24205106-24221734 GCF_000296735.1 Chrysochloris asiatica | reverse complement strand
GTATTTTAAATAACCAGCAGGGTCACCCATGGTGGACAGGTTTCAGATGAGCTTTCAAACAAAGACAGACTAGGAAGAAAGAGTGACCAACTACTTCCGAATCACTAGTCACTGAAAACTTTATGAATAGCAGAGAACTTGACTAGAGGAAGATAAAAAATAATTTTTTGATAAAGGAGACAAGTGTAAATTTTTACAATATGATGAACTTGACCTATACTTATGGATGTAGTAGCTCAAAATACCAACTGAGAGTGGAGGAGTCTTCACATCACGTATAATCTTATAATACAAGGTTGATAGGGATGGTCAACTTAGACATTGGCTACCTAAAATGGGAGCAGGAGGAGAGCTATAAAGGCATAAAATTACTGCTTACAAGTTTTTAAAAGGGCGTTTAGTTTCAGAGTGTGCAGGGGAAGGTAGAATCTTCAGTGAATACTTTTTATCTTGTCCAGACAGGTCTGGTGAAAGGAGGTGGGATAAGATTCTTATGATTCAATAGTAATTGCAAGTGTCACAACTGTAAAGGTAGAAGTTCTGTAACAAAAAGAGGAGAATTGTTAATCTTAAGAGTCCAGGAATAGATAACACTAGGATCATCATGGGAGAAGTACATGAGTAGAATGTGGGACCCTAGCCAGAGAAGTAGTGACGCCAGAGATAGAGGCAGAGATGACGGCATGGAGAAATAGAGCAACTGAGGACTCTAGGCACATGGAAAGAAAAAGGCTGTATGCTGGCGGCCAGGAGGCAGGCTTGCAGAATGTGCCCTTTGGTTGTTTAAATGATTATATATTACTTTGGTTGTTTAAATGATTATATATTATGTATTTTTTGTGTACACCCTCTTGCAAAAAAAAGAGGGACTAGAAGCAAATACTGTTGGTGATGCATGGAGGAGATTGTAATCATTGCAATGAAACTATGAGTGTAAAACTGATGTTCTCTCATGTAAGCTATCCCTCAATTCACAATAAAAACTTTTTTTTAAAAAAACCAACTTACCCTACTGACCAGAACATGTATTTTCCTCTTATTTTACACACTGGCTAACTTTATTTATTCATCCAAACAATCAGTTTTTAGTGGTAGTTGTTGTGTGCCACAGAGTTGGTTCGAACTCATAGTGACCTTGTATAGAGTTTCTGATGCTATAAATCTTTCAAGAAACAGAAAGTGTCATCTTCCTACTGCAAAGAGGCTGATATATTCAAATTGCCAACCTGAAATTAGCACCTCAACTTGTAACCCACTTCTCTACCCAGAGCTCCTTCTATGCCAAAAATTGTTCTATGTTCGAAAGATGTAGTAGTGTACAAAGCAAACCTTTGCTTTGCTGGAACTAAAATTCTAATTGAGCAAGAGAGATAATATGTCCAATAAATAAGCAAATTATGCAATATACTAGAGTCTGGTAATCACTATTGAAAAAAATATAATAGGAAACAGGATAGAAATTGCTGGGGGAGTGAGTGTTGAAGAAGAAATAATTGTTTAGGTATGGTTCATTGAAATAGAGAAATTTGAGGGAAATGTGAAGGAGTAATACATACAGATATCTCTAAAGAATATTCTTGTGCCAAAGTCCAGAGATGGCAGATTGTGAGAACTCTAAAGAGGCCAACTTGACAGCACAAAGTGAACTGAAGAATAGTAGACTGTAGCCACAGGTGGGGAGCAGAATGGATTGATACATTATATAGGCCCTTGATTATTATTTTTGTTAAGTGCTTTTGCATCAGTTCCGACTCATAGCGAATCTCTATAGGGTTTCTGAGGAGAAGCGGGTGAATTTGAACTTCTGATCTTGCAGTTCATACCAACCTTGCAGTCCTTGATGGTCAATGCTAAATGAGGAAGCCACTGGTGGATTCAAGTGTGGCGGGGGAGATGGGGGTGTGACATGACCTTGCTTAAGAATTTAAAGAGATAGTCTGGTGATAGTCTTGTTGTCAATATGTAACAATATCTAGAGTAATTGTTCAACTTGGCATTTATGAGGAGCCCAGGTGTTTTGTTTGTTTGTTTTTGAGAATAACTGATTCTCTATAATAAAGTAAATTCTGATGTAAGTGTAATTTCTCCTCCCTTGTTGTTGTTGTTAAGTGCCATCGAGTCTGTGCCGACCCATAGCGACCCTGTACAGGGTTTCCGAGAGTGTAAATCTTTACGGGAGTAGAAAGCCTCATCTTTCTCCCGTGGAGTGGCTGGTAGTTTCGAACCACTGACCTTAACGATCGCAGCCCGATTCGTAACCACTACGCTACCATCCCTAGACATCTCAAAATAGCCCTTAAGAATTGACAGTAAGGGGATAGTTCTGGTTCCATTCTGGTTCTTCTCTCTTCACGTTCAGCGCAGTCTCTCTTGTATGACTCACAAGACTCTTGTTTTATGCTCTATGAACCAGGATATCCAGTTCTTATTTTAGACTCTTCATTCTAATTATAAAACCAGTTGACTTCAAGTTAACTCTGACTCACGGTGGCACCCATTTATGTCAGAGTAGAATCAGTCTCCCTAGGGTTTTCAGTGGCTGATTTTTCAGAAGTAGATTAGATTGCTGGACCTTTCTTCTAGTATGTCTCTGGGTAGATTCAAACCTCCAGACTTTAGAGAAGTAGAAAAGCATGTTAATAATTTGTACTAGCCAGGAACTCCATTCTAATTATAGCAATTATTTATAGATTTGTTCAGATAACAAATTCCTTGTTAGCTGATTCTTATTAAAAGTTTGCTTTGTTGTTGTTTATCTAATGACTAATATTTTTTTACAAATGCCAGACAGAAACCTGGTTAAAAAAAGTTGTTGATGTTGTTCAGTGCCATCGAGTCGGTTCCAACCCATAGTGATTCCCTATAGGGTTTCCAAGGAGCAGCTGGTGAGCTTGAACCACCAACCTTGCAGTTCAAATGGCTTTATGGTCTGGCACATTAACCCACAGCGCCACACCAGGAATATGTAAATTACTGGTAAATGACTTGATTGTTCATGCTTCTCCTACCCCACCTCTACCTCATGCTCTTCCCCAACTTGCCCTCACCCCATTACATAATCCAGTGCTCTCCTTTGATGTCTTTTGTCAGTTGTGTATATTGACCAGGATTTACGTTTTCTTTGCACTCATGGTGGTTGTTGTTGGTGGTAGTTGCATACCATCAAATACGTTTGACTCATAGTCAACTTATATAGGGTTTCTGAGGTTGTAATTCTTTACAAGACCAGAAAGCCTCATCTTTCTCCCACTGAACCATTGGTTGCTCTAATGACAGAGAGAGTGATATAACCTATCTTTGTGGGACTCAACTGCTGCTTGCAGCCAGTAGTAACATAGCATCTTCTAGGAACCTAATTAAACAGTGTGGCGCTGTGGGTTAATGTGCCAGACTGCAAAGCTGTTTGAACTGCAAGTTCAAGCTCACCAGCTGCTCCTTGGAAACTCTGTACAGGGTTACTATAGGTTGGAACTGACTCAACAGCAATTAACAACAACAATAACTTATAACAATAGATTTGAAGTTAATCTTACTTATTTCATGCCCCAAATTAGTTAGGTCAAATATGCTTTTTATTATTATAGAAAAGGAAGCACATCATAATGATAGTGATACAACTGTCATTATAGAGTTTAGTATGTAGTATCCTGAAAGAAAGACAAAGCAAACAATTATTTTTATATTATATTACAATATGTATACAAACTATTAGGTCATTTTCAACTCCATCCAGGTGATTCTGGCAGGAAATCATAGTTAGAATATATTGTCTTTTTCACTTCATTCTCCCCATCTCTAAGCTCATAGTAACCCCGTAGGACAAAGTAGAAGTGTCCCATAGGGTTTCCAAGGTTGTAATCTTTATGAAGGTACCTGATATAGTACTGTAAGATAATCATTGGAGTGCTAACTACAAGATTGGTGGTTCAAACCTAGCAATCACTACTCAGAAACCCCACACAGGGTCTCTGTGAGTTGGAACCAACTTGGCAGCATTTAACAAGAACAGCAATTCTTATGGAAGCAAATTGCCACATCTTTCTCCAGTGAAGTAGCTGAGTCAGGGCTCCTTTTCCCAATTACTATCCATGAATTTTTCTTATATTTCAGAAGAGGATAATAAAGAAAATGAAAATATATAGTCCCTGTTTTCTTTAAAATCAGCTATTAACTTTAGGCAAAAGGAACACATATTTACTACGTTATTGGGGTTTTTTAAGTTGTTTTTCTGCTATTGGTTTTGCTTTAATCTTCACTGTAGTAGAGAAATATAGTTCTTTGTATCACGTCTTTAATATATTCTTTTTCCTTCTTTTTTAAAGGTCAGTCAGGTGAAATTAAATGGGTTCTTTGTTTTCTTCATTTCACTGATTGGATTCTACCACTATTGCCCACAATTACTTCCTTTCCAGTTGATTTCTTTTATTTGAAAATAATTTACCTCGTCCTTGTTAGTTGCCATTGAGTTTATTCTGACTCTGTTTATTCTGAACTGTTCAATAGGGTTTTTAAGATGCAAGTCACCAGGCCTACCTTCTGAGGCTTCTCTGGCTGAGTTGGGACTGCCAACCTGCTGGCCGGTTGTTGTTAGGTGTCATCGAGTTGGTACCAACTCATAGCAACCTCATGCACAGCAGAATGAAACGCTGCCTGATCTTGGGCCAACCTCACTATTGTTGCCATGTTTGAGCCCATTTAGGCAGCAATTTTGCCAATCCATCTCGCTGGGAGTCTTCCTCTGTTTTTCTGACCCCCACCTTTCCAAACATGATATCCTTCTCCAGCGATTGGTCCCTCCTGATGTATGCTCGAAGTATGAGAGATGAAGTTTGCCCATTCTGGCCTCCAAGGAGCACTATGGCTGCACTTCTTCCACAATGGATCTATTGGTTCTTCTGGCAGCCCATGGCACTTTCAATATTCTCCTCCAACACCATAACTCAAAAGCATCAATTCTAATATGGTTTTCTCAGTAGGGACATCCATGGTGGACAGGTTTCTGGCTGGTAGTCAAGTTCTTTATCTGATTACTAGGTATACCTGCAGTTATCGTCAGAATGTTACAAATGTCAAAAATGATAGGATATGTGGCAGTTTATTTGTTTAGAGAGACAATGAAAATTGTTTCAACTACATGTTAAATATTTTAGATGTTGGTTTTAAAAAAGTATTACCATTTAAGTAATCAGGATATAAGTCTTTGAAATAATTAGTTTACCAAACAATGGTAATGGAATGTTTTTGTTGTGGCTAGGTGCCATTGAACTGGCTCTGATTCATAGTGACCCTATACACAACAGAACAAAACACCACCTGGTCCTGTGCCATCTTTATAAGAGTTGTTACACTTGAGCCCAATGCTTCTATCCATCTCATTGGGGGTGTGCCTCTTTTTCACTGACCTTCCACCTTTACCAATTATGACTAGTCCCTCTTGATAACATGTCTGAAATATTAGACACAAAGTCTGGTCATTTTTGTCTCTAAGGATCATTCTGACTGTACATCTTCCAACACAGCTGTGTCCTTTTGGCAGTGCATGGTACTTTTAATATTCTCCTCCAACAGCATAACTCAAATGCATCAATTACTCTTTGGTCTTCCTTATTCATTGTCCAACTTTTACATGTATATGACGTAATTGAAAATACCATGGCTTGGATCAGGCATACCTTAGTCCTCAACTGGTATCTTTCTTCTTGAACTCTTTAAAGAGATCTTGTGTAGCAGGTTTGCCTAATGCAATAACAAGATAGCAAAGTGTAATGAGTGATAAAATAGAATGATCAGATTACATATTTTAAAAAAATTATGTGGTAGTAAACCTATATGACTTCTAACCCAAGGTTTCATTAAGGCTGCTTTAAAAAAAAAAAAAAGAAAAAGTGTGCGTATCTCCTGCAGAGCCCATAAGCTTGCTTATCTTTGAGAAATTAAAAAACCTGTAGATTTTTTTTTAATTAAGATCATAAACTTAACTATTAGTGTGCTGTTTTTGTTACTGTAACCAGTTAAGCAAGCCTCAAGAACTTAGATTCCATATGCAAATTCATGTTGCAGCCTCAAACAAGTATTAGCCACCTTTACACATTCCATGATTAACACTTCAGTCCCCAACCCATTTTGTAAGGTTAGGCATTCATCAAAATGTCAGAATAATTACAATTACAAACCTAAAAGTCCTTCTACCAGACATCCCTCTTTAATCTGCTTTTTTCTCTAGCTGCATCCTGTCACTTTTGCAATGAACTTTTATTGGTTTTTTTTTTTTGTCCAAAAGTTGTACTTTGTTATCAAAATGGCTTGTTGTTCAAATTGCTTTCTGATGCTACAAAAGTGATTTTTCAGCAATACTGAGCAACACTCTCCCTCTCCTTCCTTAGAGTTAAGAAGGAAATTATAGAAGTCCCAGAGACTCTGGAAGAGTGGAGGTATTGGAATAGTGGAGGTATTCCTTGTCTTGTGCTGCTCGGCTCAGGTGATGAGAAAATTTACCAATAGTCTGAAGGGTACCACAACATCTATTAAGTAAGATGTCCTCTGCTATTTTATTCATAAATTATGTTTCATTTATTGTGAACGTTTGGTTTGTGGATGAACTCTTAAAGTCATCCTAATTATATGTGAAACAAAATGGAAAATAGGCAAAATTTCCAGTAAAGAGTGTACATCTCAAGTTGAGAGGGACTGGGAAAAATATGTGGACAAAGAGAAATTTATGGAAGACTACAAGGTCTTTCTTGCAGAAAGACCACTTCTGAGTCTGAAACCTGATATGTCACATTACAGGTAGGTAGACCTTTGAAGAACATCGAGTTTTCCATTGAAAGCAAGCACACTCCCTTTTGTCAGTGCCTGTTTTGCTTTGTGAATTGCTATAATTCTGGAGCTTAAACTCTTCGTTCCTTATTTTGCTTTTATTGCAACTGCTGAATACCAATAGAGTGTTGATGACGTATATATTTACTAGGCATAACAAACTGTTGCAAACAAGGCGCCCATGAGAGACGAGATGAGCATCAATGTCAGACGAAAGTGGGAAGAGTTGCAGCTGATACCCAGGAACATAGTGACCTCAAGGGAGAGGGTAGCTTAGTAATTGGTCATAAATAGTTTCTTATACAGTAATAATATCAGCTGAGATTAGGAGAGAGTATATGAAATTTCTTGAATCTCCCTGCTTTATAAGAATATCAGCTTTTAAAAAATTATAATAAAACTGGAAAGTAGAATGCTGCCTAGTAGTTATGATTTTTAAATTGAAGTAAGCAAAGGAGGAGAATTAACTGGGTTTTATTTGGGGCTGTGTTGTTAGTATTGTTGTTATTGTTGTGTGCTGTCATGTTGGTTCTGACTCCTAGTGAACCTATATAGGGTTTTCAAGAGCAGCTGATAGTTTTAAACTGCTGGTCTTGCAGTTACCAGTTTAATGCCTATCCTACTGTACTATACCAGGGCTCTGAGAAAAAATGATCTTCCCTCTAAGGCTTAGGTCTTCATCTTAAAAAGGTGACTAAACAGTTGTACATTTTATAGTTGTATATAGGATTAAATGAGGTGATATATGCAAAAACCTTATAAAAATGACAGAGGTTATTATTACATAGTGGAAATCATATTTGGAGGTGTGGCTATATACAAATGGCTTTCTGATTTGCATTTTTGTGCATGTGTGACTTTCTCTCAATTGAATTGAAGGCTGCAGCATGGTGAGGATCAATTTAGTATTGCACATCATTGGAGAAATGCAAGATGAAAGAGAGACAGATTCCAGGCTTTAGCATCTCTAATGGGAATTTTGATACAACTAGACAGCTTGCATGTAAACCAAGCTAAGTCAAAAGAGAAAATGCTTTGTCAGTTATGTTATCAAGAGTCCTGGTGGGTAGACTAAATCCTAAAGTTTTTCATAAGGGACAGCCTGCTTAAACAGAAATAGAAAAAAGGAACGTTTATCCCTTCTGATCTGAGAACTGTGGGAGGATAAGAGAGGAAGACGTAAAATCAAGACAGTCTTTCTTCCTCAATCTTTGTCCATGAATGGAGAGATATTTTAGATCAGTGAAAAGAAATACTCGCAGCAGGGAGAGGAAATCCCTTTGCTGTCTTCCTCCATATGCGCTGGGTACATGGAGAGAGGCATCAAAGTGAACTAGGTGATACACTTTAGTTAGGCATGGAGAAAATGTTGGTGTTTAGCTTTTTCAAGTGCACCTAACAGTAAGTGACATAGATGAGGCTGAAAATTTCCCAGGTGCCCTAAATGAGACATGCTGGCAATGACTTCTAAATTGTGCCATTGACAGATAAAATGAGGCTACAGCTTCTGGGACACTCTTGTCCTGATCAAGCTATAAGAGACTCCCTGTTATTCTCCTGCAACAGATCCTAAGGATGGCTTCATTTAGGAAACATGCCCAAACTAAAGATCTCTGTTCAGTCTCCTGAGGTCTTGAAACTCACCACAGTCTCCATACAGCAAATAATCTTGGAAAGAAGCCAGGGAATAGGGAACTTGTTTGATCCTTTAATTTACCAGATTGAGCTAAAATGACCTCTTCCCATTCACCACCATCAGCACAACCACCACAAAGAGGGTGGGAGGTGGTGAAAAAGATGCATTGCATTATAGGTAAAGAGAAAGAAGCTGCATCTCGACACAGCCAACATGAAGTAGGAAAAATTCATGACCATGCTGTAATTATTATTACAGCAGATGGAATGAAATCTAGATGATCTCTGTGAACTCTTAGGTTTCACATCACCCTTTCCTTTTATACATTCTCTCACAAAAGCTGTGAAGACACAGTAGTTCACACCAGAGAGTCTAGTCCTATGGATATTTGGGCTAAATCATCCTCATTCTTAATCAAGACACTTGAGTGTTGGAAATGTTGGAAAAGCCAAGCTACCTAGGTAGAATGAAATAGAAGGAAAGCCATTCATGCTGAGCTAGAATGCAGAACAAGCAAAGTTGTGTGGCCGAGGAGCAAAAGCAGGGGCTTTAAAGTCGCTTAAGCCTGTTTTCTTTCCAGTTTTCCTTCTCACTAGCTATGTAACGATTTACCTATTTCTAATCACCTTCTGGAGTCCTGGTGTGGTGCTGTGGGCTAAAGTGCCAGACTGCAAGCCGTTTGAACTGCAATGTCGGTGGTTCAAGCTCACCAGCTGCTCCTCAGAAACCTTATACAGGGTCACTATAGGTCGGAATCAAGTCGACGGCACTTAACAACAACAATCACCTTCTGTCATGAAAGATTTTTTATCAAAACTTCAAGCAATAAAACTATGATAAAATCAGAGTTTAGGGGTTATGAAGTATATTAGTATAAATAAGAAAAGCTGTATTAGGAGAAAATAAGAAAGTTCTTCTGATATAGTCTTTCTGAACTTCTTGGAAACAGAAGTGGAAAGAGTTGTGCAGTTACTCACATCATTTTTATTATTATAAAGGAAGAGTTATAGTACTTTGGGGAGGCAAAAACTTTTTCTTAGTTCTGAATTTTAAAGGCATCACACAATGATGTTTTTCAGCAAACTGAATACATAATCCATACACAAATGACATGCATGGTAATACAGACCCACCTTGCAACTGACAATTATATCATGTAACTTCCAATTCTTTATAGTTATTAGATTAAATCTTATCAATTAAAAATGCTAAGTAAGCATAAAAAATTAAAACAAACATGTCTCATTTTAATGACTGATAGCCTGACTCTGTTAATAGTTAACTGGTGAATATTTTCCTTCTTAACTCCTCTACTTGAAAGCCCAAAATAATTTGGCAAGTTTAGTCAGCTGTGACCTCACCGTAGAAAAAGTTTCTACTTGTTGTTCTATTTGTTTTTCTGAATTATATTGAATATAACCACCAGTTTTATTCTGAATTTGCATTACCTTTAAAATACAAATATAAGAAGTTAAGTGAAAATGATCAGTGTCCCTGGCAACAATGCCACAGTTCTATATTTTACATTGTCCTACAGTGTGGCGGCTGGACTTCTGACGTGGCACTGGACTGTGAACCAGAAGTTGACAGTTCAAATCTACCACGTACTCCACAGAAACCCTATACAGAGTTGCTATGAGTCAAATCCTACTCAACAGCACTTACTGCAGTGTGGTGGAAGTGGAGACTGCGTGCTGTCAAGTGAATTCCTGTTCATAGCAACCCTATAGAGGGTTTCCAAGGCTGTAAATCTTTCTGGGAGCAGAAAGCCTAATCTTCTCCCTCAGAGCAGCTGGCAAATTCAAACTGCTGACCTTGCAGTTAGCATGTGTAACCCACTATATTACCACGACTACTTGTAATATAGGAGCTCTGGTAGCGTAGTGGTTACGAATCGGGCTGTGAGCCTGAAGGTCAGCAGTTCGAAACTACCAGCTGTTCCGCGGGAGAAAGATGAGGCTTTCTGCTCCAGTAAAGATTTACAGCCTCGGAAACCCTATGCAGGGTCGCTATGAGTCAGGACCGACTCCACGGCACATAACAACAACAACAACTTGTAATATGGTGTGTTGTTGTTGTTGCTGTTAATTGCCATCGAATCAGTTCTGACTCGTAGCGACCATGTATAGTTTCCAATGAGTGGCTGGGAGTGGCTGGTGAGTTTGAAGCACCATCCTCGTGGTTCAAATCAAGGTTGAGATCCAGTGCTTATCCAACAGCACTATACAAGGATTCTAAATAAAACATGTATTAGTCTATATTACTTGAGAAAACACAATCCAAAATATGAAGTTAAACTAGGCATGTAATTCAGTGAGTAGAGATGCTGTTTGTAGAAGCTGTTTGTAGGTATGCTGGCCATTCTGTCAAAGCCTGGCCTTAAAGATATTTGATATATACATTTCTGTAACTTCATAAGTCTTCTTGCTAGAGCCACAGGAGATAAGTTCAATACTTTAAAATTTTCCATAATGTTTGTTAAACTATGTTTAAAAAGATATTCACAAAATAATGCTCAAACTATTTTGAAAATTTCAGGTGAGATTGTACTTCAACAAATTCCAAGGGATTGTTCAACATATTTTGTTATACTAAAAGCACAGAAAATTTCTGTTGCTAAATTTAATTTGGTCCCTTTCATTTATTAATGTACTCTTAGGATGATAACAGAAAAAAAAAAATTGAGCATGTCTTTCCCTATACTCACCAATATATATTTCCTCATTGTTTATTCAGTTATTCCCATTCCTAAATTAGCTTGTAAAAACAATGTCAGTGTAATAACCAACCCAATTAAATCCCCTAATTGTATGAATATTGATAAAAGTAAATAAGTATTAAGTACATTTTGAAGTTTTTGGGTTTTTTTGTTTTTTTCCCCCACTGTGTAGCCCCTATCCGGAGTCCTGGTATATAGCACTGTGGGCTAATGCATCAGACTGCAAAGTCGTTTGAATTGCAAGGTCAGTGGTTCAAGCTCACCAACTTCTACTTGGAAACCCTATACAGTGTTGCTGTGGGCCGGAATTGACTCGATGGCACTTAACAACAACAACCACTATCCAAGTCAATATAAGCAGTTTCTAAGACAATGCCCTCTCTCTATAAGGCAGCCACCATTTTGTCTTCCATGGTCCTATATTAGTTTTGTCTGTTTGTGAACTGCAACCGAATTGATTCTGAGAAGAGGTACTATTTGCATTTGATTTATTTTGCTAAACATAATAGTTTTAATTTGTCTATATTGTTTCATATCTCAGTAGTATGTCCTGTTTCACTGCTTTATTGTGTTCCATTTTTTTGGTATATGTCTTTTGGTGGACATATGCCTTTATTTCTCTTAAGTTTATATGTAGAAGTAGAATTACTGTAGGTTTACAAATATTAATCTTACTAGATACTTCCAAATTGTTTTCCAGAGTGATTGAACTAGTTCCCACAGTGGAAATGATTCTCACTGACAATTTGTAAGAGTTTCTGTTGCTTCACATCCAAAGCTTAATATAGTCAGTATTTCTAGTTTTAACCATTATGGTAGATGTGAAGAAGCATCATATTCTGGTTTTAATTTGTATATTCATGATAACTAGTGATGTTATACATTTTCCTAGGCCTCTTAACTTCTTCATTATTTGGATACCTTCTTTGAGATGTTTATGCACAAATCTTTGTTCCCTTTTCTAAATTGGTGTGGTATTGTAGGATACACACTGGACTGCTAACTGATGGTGCAAACCCACCAGTTGTTCCTTGGAAACACTATATAGGGTGACTATGATTCAGAACTGGCTTAACAGTAAAACATGTATATAAGAAGGTGAGTAAAAAATGATCTGCGTTCTGGTTATATTGAGCATGGACCTGAAAAATGTTTCTGTTGAATAGATGAGTGACAATTGATCATGTGGCAAATAGTTTGCAAATCAGCCCTGACTCTGCCTATGAAATAATCCACAACAGACTTGGGTTTTGAAAAATTTGTGTGAGGGGGTTACTGAAACAATTAGTGGAAGAGCTTAAACAGAAGTGTTTGGACATCTGTAAGCGTAATGTGTACTGATACCTGAAGGAAGGTAAAGTTTCTTTAAAAAAAAAAATTATTACTGATGATGAGTCATGAAATCATCACTATGAGCATGTGAATTAATGGCAGAGAATGGAATGGAAACATCCTCAATTACTGAACAATAAAAAGTTCGAAAGTCAACCAACCATGAGCTGGAAAATTGATGCTTAGAGTTTTCTGGGATTCTCAAGGGCCGGTATTGGAAAACTATTAGGAAAAAGGTTCAACAGTCACCAGTGCTTGTTCCAGTAAGATGACAACTGAAGAGCTGAAGCCTAAACTTCAGATTAAATACAGAGAACTGCTGACCACGGACAGACCTTGTAATCCTCCATGACTATGGTCCTGACCCCCAGCCCCAGCAACTCACTACCACAAGGTATTTGGTTATGTCTAGGAAATTTTCATAACTTTGCTCTCTGTATGGCCCGTCATTTGCATAGACATATTAGCAGAGCAGGTGAATACTTATGTACAGATATCCTCTGTTACACTTGTTTGTATCTGTGGGTGTAGTCACATTTGCCTTTCCAAGCCATTTAGTTTGAATGTATATGTATTCACTTATAGATTATTTTTATTACTGTTATCACAGGATTATATATGTAATAGTATTTACCTTGTTACCTTTGACTCTTGTTTTGGTTATTATGTACAATAGAAGTCAAAGTTGATTTTCCCCCCCACACATATAAGCAATAGTTTCAGTACCATCTTTTTTTTTTTTTAAGTTTTTATTGTGAATTGAGTGATAGTTTACATGGGAGAACATTAGCTTTCCACTGAACCAATAGTATTTTTTTCATTGCAGTGATTACAATCCCCTCCATACACCACTGGTTAACAGTGATGGTAGCGGTGGTTATGTGCCATGGAGTCGGTTCTGACTCATAGCAACCCTATCCAGGGTTTCTGAGGCTATAAATCTTTATAGGAGCAGAAAGCCTCGTCTTTCTCCCACGCAACAGCTGGTAGTTTCGGACTGCTGACCCTGAGGTTAGCAGCCTCATTCCTAACCACTACACTACCAACCGTATTTGCCTCTATTTCCTCTTTTTTTTTTTTTTTTAATGTACACAGAAACACACAGGAATACATAATCATTTAAACAACAAAAGGGTACATTTTGCAAGCCAGTCACCTGCCTGCCACTGCACAGCCTTTCTCTTTCCATGAGTCTAGACTCCTCAGCTGCTTTATCTCTCCATGCCAACACCTCTGCCTCCATCACTGGTGTTGCTGCTTCTCTACTTAGCATCCCATGTTCTGCTCATGCTCTTCTTTCTTGATGGTCCTAGGGTCTTCTGTTTCTGGAATATAAGATTAACTACTTCTTCTTTTTGTTATACAACTTCTTCCTTTACAATTGTGACAATTGCAATTAGTCATGATAACAATTATTCTCTGTTAAATAAAAAGAACCCTATCCCCATCTCCTTTTACCAGAGCCATCTAGACAAGATGAAAACTATTCAGTGGAGATTCTACCTTGTGCCTCTCAATCTGAAACTAAACTCCCTTTTGAAAATCTGTAAGCCAGCTACTTTGTGCCTTTATAGACCCCACTCCCATTTTAAGTAGCCAGTATCTAAGTTGCCCACCCCTATCAACCCTGTATGCTGAGGGGATAGGCTTGATCCTTGTTGCAAAGATTCCTTCCTCTTGGTTGGTATTGTGAGCTACTATATCCATAAGTAAAGGTCAAGTTCTTCAAATTGTAGAAATCTACAATTGCTTCCTGTATCAAACTTCTTTATCTCCCTCTAGATGAGTTCTGATTATCAAGCCATCCAAGTTAGGTCAAATGTGCACCCTCCCACAATTCATATCAGCTGGACACTTCACTCTCAGCTCTAGTCCACCATGTCTAGGTCAGTGTCCATGGGCTCAGAAGTTCCCAAGTCTCCCAAACGTCAGACCATGCAGCCCTTCCTCTTTTCTCTCTCATCCCAAGGTCAATAGGAATCTATGGAACACGGTTGAACTTAGCCCATGTCTTCATTACTGCCTTTCCCCCACTTCCACTCAACACAACAGGGTCACCAGGAAACTTACATGCCTGCTCCTGTGTTCCCTTTGAGTTTCAGTCTTGGGAAGGGGCTTGTTTTGGGACTTGATGGCTTGCCTAGATGGCTCCCAGGTGACCAGTTTGATTGTTCTTGTAATAGCCAAACTGTCTGCTATTTTTGTTTTGTTTCATTTTGTTTTTCCTGCTGTTCTTTCTTTCAAGAAGTATCTTCTGTTCCTTTAGCTGCTTCAGGCTGGTCTGCATGTCCTTTCAAGTGGGAATGTCCCACTTCAGAAGGTTCTGAATGGGGCTCAGGATTCCACGTAAGGTCCTATACACTACAAAGGCTCTACAAGAAGCCTATTTCACTGGGCAAATTCTAGAACTTCTTTTCGGTATTCCAATCAGTAATAGATTAAAGATGGACTTACAGGCTTTCTGTAATCATATACCCCAATATTGCTTTCTATCACACTCAAGTATCTATTTTACAATAGTAGACAAAGGAAGTCAATATTCATAAGACAGTCAAGCATCCTAACACTATTTCCCCACTTTTACTCTTTCCATCTATGCCTTGATCCCTGTGTCCCAGGGCCTTGTTGTTCCAAGGTTGAGTATATATCATTATTTACCTCTGTCCCATTTAGCCCATGCAAGTCTACCTAAGCATTCCCCTATCTACCTGGTTCTCCCACACCCCCTTTGTTTGTATTGCCCACTTACTTGTATAGTGCCCTCCCAAACACCCGAGCTATGCTGTGACTATCCCCTAACCTGTCAGCACCATCTTTTGAAATGACTATTTTTTTTCTCCTATTGAATTGCAGTCATTAATCAAGTGACAATATTAAAAAAAAAAAAAAAAAATGTTACCCAAAGAATTTCAACTCATGGTGATTTCTTGTGTTTCATAGTTGATGTACCCTATAAGATTTCTTGCCTATCATCTTTATGGAAGTAGTCCAGTAGGCCTTCCTCCCTCAGAGCCAATGCATGTGTTGAAATCTATAACCTTTAGATTAGCAGTCATTTGCAAACCACTCTGAACCTTCAGAGATTAAAAGTGACCATATACCGGTAATCTATTTCTGTACTCTCTTTTGATCCTTTAGTGTTTCTGTATCTTTACTCAATGACAGACTCCTCCAAGTTTCTTTTACATTTTAAAAGAAAAGTTTCTTTTACATTTAAAAATAACTTGGTTATTTAAGAGCCTTTCAATTTTCATGTAAATCTTGCAATCAGTCTGTTTATCAATTCCCACAAAAATAAAGGCTCTTCTGGGGTATTTATTGGCACTGCATTAAGCAATGTAATGTGGTTGTACTGAATTTTTTAGAAAGCAAACATTTATATTTCAGGGCATTTTTGCATTTATATTTCAACTCTAAAAATTATTTCTTAGTGAAGCATACTTTATGATCTCTAAAATGCTTCAATACCTGCTATTTATTTGTGGCTTACCGTGTATTGCCTTAAATTAGAAATTATTTTTATGTAAATATTTCCGTTCTCTATACCAAGAGCATAAATTCAAACAAAGCACCAAGATTTGTCTTAAATCTCTTAATGAAACTAGCATAATACCTTGTGTTAATGAATACTTGCTGATTACTTTAGAAAAAAGTCTGTTAATATTCTCAAATTTGAGATTACATTATAGGTTATAACCATCATTTAAATAGCACTATGGAATATCATAATTTTGCTGTAGTAAATAGTTGAAGTTTAATCAAAATTAATGTGTTCTGGCAAAGTATCAATGCAGAAACTCTATTAACCCAACATACACTAATCTTCAACTAGACCTCTGCACATATATGGCTTTGAGACTCAGAATAATGATAAAAAATACTCAGGAACACCAAAATAATGCACCCATGAATCTCAATATTTACCCAAATTTCAGTTCTCTAGCCACATGGACCCACCACTCATCTGTCAGTTGGTTGTTCTCTGGGAGCTTGCCTGTTGCTGTGATTCTGTAAGCCAAACCACAGGTATTTGAAACACTAGCAGGGTCATCCATGGTGAACAAGATTCAGCTGAGCTTCCAGATGAAGACAGACTGGGAGGAAAAAGAAATGGACTACTAT
>NW_006408553.1:24179390-24204441 GCF_000296735.1 Chrysochloris asiatica | reverse complement strand
CTGCAAAGATTGGAAACAAAGAGGAAGGATCAGTAGTTGGAAAATACAACTTACATGATAGAAATGATACTGGAGATCACAAGATAGAATTTTGAAAGACCAATGACTTCTTCATTGCAAATACTTTTTTTAAACAACATGAATGATGACTATACACATGGATATCACCATATGGAATACACAGAAATTAAATTGACTACACCTTTTAAAAGAGACAATGAAAAAGTTCCATATCATCAGCCAAAACAAGGCCAGGTCAGACTGTGAAACAGATCATCAATTGCTCATATGCAAGTTAAGGCTGAAGCTGAAGAAAATGAAAATAAGTTCATGAGAGACAAAATATGACTCTGAACACGTCTTACTTGAATTTAAAGATCATCTGAAGACTAGATTTGATGCATTATACACTAAAGACCGAAGACTAGAAGAGTTGTGGGATGACATCAAGAATAACATATAGGAAGAAAGCAAAAGATCATTAGACGACAACAAAGAAGGTAAAGATCAAAATGGATGTCAGAAGAGACTCTGAAACTTACACAACAGCATAGAGATGCTGAAGCAAATGGAAGAAACAAGGAGGTAAAACAGCTGTACAGAAAATTTCAATGGTTAGCTTAAGAAAACATGGTTAAATATTATAATGAAATGTGCAAATACACGGAATTAAATAACCAAAAGGGGAGAACATGTCAGCATTTCTCAAGTTGAAGGAACTGAAGAAAAATTCAAGCCTAGACTTGCAATTTTGAGGAATTCTATGGAAAAAATATTGAATGATGCAGAAAGCATCAAAAGAAGTGGGAAGGAATACACAAAGTCATTGTACCCAAAAGAAATATTCACTATTCAACTATTTCAAGAGGTAGTGTATGATCAATAGCCAATGATCCTGAAGAAAGAAGTTCAAGGTGCATTGAAAACATTGACAAAGAACAAGGCATCAGAAATTGATGGAATACAAATGGAAATTTTCCAATAAAATGATGCAGCACTGGAGACATTCACTTATCTATGCCAAGAAATTTGGAAAAAATCTACCTGGCCAACTGACTAAAGAGATCCATATTTGTGACCATTCCAAAGAGGTGACCCAACAGAAGAATGTGAAAGTCATTGGATAATATCATTAATATCACAATGCAAGTTAAATTTTTCTAAAGATAATTCAAAAAGAATTGCAGTATATGTTATTGTTAAGTATCATTAGTTGGTTCTGACCCATAGCAACCCTGTATAGGGTTTTCAAGGAACAACTGGTGAGTTTGAACCACTGACCTTGCAGCTCAAACCAACTTTGCAGTCCAGCACATTAATCCACAGCATATATATATATCCCCTACGAGATGGATTGGCCAAGTGGCAGCATCGATGGACTCAAGCATGGCAACAGTAGTGAGGTTGGCCCAGGATCAGGCAGTGTTTCGTTCTGCTGTGCATAAGGTCACTATGGGTCAGTACCGACTCAATGGCACCTAGCAACAACAACATATATATATATATTTGTATTTGCCTCTACTCACTTTAATTATTGCATTCCTTTTTGTGTCTCCTGCTACCTTCATCTTTCCTCTTCTAAACTCCCTCTTGTTTAATATTGCCTGCCCTGAAACCCATGTTAACATATGTCTACCCTATAATCTGGGAATAATTTTCTCTCCATTATGCCCCTGTAACCATTATAGATTGTTTCTTTTATCAAGAAAACCTTTTTTTTTAAAAAACTTTTAACAACATTGGTGTCATATAATATTTGTCCTTTTGTGATTGACTAATTTCACTCAGCATTATGTCAGGAAGAACCATATTGTGAGGTGTTTCACAGATTCATCATTATTCTTCAAAGGTTTGTAGTATTCCACTGTGTGTATGAACTAAAGTGTGTTTAACCATTCTTCTGCTGATGGACATTTAGGCTGTCTCCATAATTCTTGTACACAGTAAGTTGAAGGGCCTTGTTTTCATATCCATTCTAAAATAATACTTAGGTGTTTTATTTTTCTTTGAGGTTGCCCTGTAATATATGAATTTTTCACTGCTTAAAACAGTCTGTTTTATCTTGAAATGTACTTGACTTCCTTGCCGTTTGGAAGTTCTGTATCTATATTATTCCCTCTTTTTGCTTTGTAGTTTGCTTAATTATGTATTGATATCTCTGGTGTCCTATTTTCAGTCATGTAGGTTTATTTTATTTTAAATACTTCTGTATATGGGTTGAATTCTAAGTGGTGTTGTCATGTATAGTAATCCTAGGTTGATGTATACTGTTATTAGTTCTCAGCCCAAAGAACATCCTTTAGCCTTTTTTGTAAAGTTGATATGTCATTACATATTCCTGTAGTTTCTGTTTATCAAGAAATCTAATTTCGCTGTCATATTTGAAGGACATATTTGCTGTGTATATGATTCTTGGTTGGCATTTTTTTCTTTCAGAGTTTTGTATATGTCATCCTATTACCTTCCTGCCTGCCTGGTTTCTGCGGAGAAACCAAAGTTAGTCTTATTGGTTCTCCTTTGTAAGTAACTTTTGGTTTTTCCCAATCTGCTCTCAGGATTCTTTCCTTATCTTCAATTTTGTAAACATAGATTACAGTATGGTTTGGTGATTTTGTTTTGGGATCTATCCTGTTTCAGATTTGTTCAGCTTCTTGTATGCTTATCTTCTCATATTTTGTGAAGTTGTTAAGTGCCTTAGGGAACATTTATTTTAATAACCCTTCTACAGTTTTCTCTTCTTGTTCTTGAATTTCACTTACCTATAAGTTGTTCTTCTTCATAGAATCCCAAATAACTGAGGTTTTCTTCAGATTTTTTCATTGTTTTCTTTTTCTGATTGTTCTTCTAGCATACTAGTGTTGAGAGATTTGTCTTAAAGTTCACATATTTGGGCTTCCATTGCATCAAATCTTCTCCTTTGCCTTTTCAATGTATTGTCCATTTCTGAAATATTAGTATTAATCTTCTAGATTTCTGATTCCAGGTTTTGTGGGTGTTTTTTTTTTTTCAAAATTTGCATTTATTGTCTGTTCTTGAATCATTTTCTTGAATTCTTCTAAAGCTTTTTTCTGTGTTCTCCTTGCTTTCCTTGATGTTGCTGTCAATCTATTGAAAGAACCATAGCATCATTATTTTGAAGTAATTTTCAGTTAGTTGCATTTCCTTGTTTCCCTCAGAAATGTTTCTGTCTCTGTATATTTGTCATTTGTTTGATTCATTCTATCTCTTTTTTATTTTGTTTTTATTGTGAATTGAATGAACATTGGGAGAACATTGGTTTTACACTCATCAGTTCATTGCAATGATTATAGTCTCCTCCATGCATCACCATTCAACAGTACTTGCTTCCATTTCCTCTGTTTTGTTTTTTTTTTTTTTTTTAGTTGTTTTTTTATTGTTATTGTTTTTAGGATGGGGGGATATACACAAAAACACTCAGGAATACATAATAATTTGAACAACCAAAGAACACCACATTCTGTAAGCCTGGCTCCTGGCCACCCCCACTCAGTCTTTCTCTTTCCATGAGTCTAGAGTCCTCAGCTGCTGTATTTCTCCATGTCCTCATCTCTGCCTCCATCTCTGGTGTTGCTGCTTCTCTGTATAGCGTTACAAACTCTGCTTGTGCTCTTCTCCCTGGATAGTCCTAGAGTCCTCTGTTTCTGGACTATAAGATTAATTACTCTCCCCTTTTTGTTACAAAACTTCTACCTTTACAGTTGTGACAGGCACAATTAGTCATGATAACAATCACTCACTACTGAATCTTATCCCCAGATATTTTCACCAGACCCATTTAGACAAGATGAAAACTATTCAGTGGGAACTCTACCTTTCCCTGCATACTCTTAAACTAAACTCCCTCTTGAAAACTTGTAAACAAGTCACTTTGTGCATTTATAGCCCCCTCATTTTAGGTGGCTGCCTGAAATGTCTAAGTTGCCCATCCCTATCAACTTTGTATACTGTTGCAGACCATGTAAGCCTGGTCAGAAGTTCGAGGCCCTATAGGCCTGAGTGTTACAGGTCGCAGGCTCTGAGGAACAGATCTAGCCACCTGGCAGTTAATAGCAAATTGTTTTTCATCTTACGGTCCAGTTATGTTTTACTAAATGCATGCATCAAGCCCTTGATATCCACAGATAAATGTAATATTTTCCTAAAAGCCAAGACTGTAAAATTCCAAACAGGCAAAGTTCTTCCCTCAGAGAATTCATTCAAAGTAGATTGGGTGGCTCCCTGGTCTCTGTTCTAAGGACAATAGGAATGCCCTCCCTAAAGTGTTTCCAGATATAGCCCATTCACCCAGGCGTCTCTTTTCCTGAAGAACCTGGGCTGGGCAGCTGACACAATGGGAATCCTCCCGATCCTCCCTTTTCTCCCTCCATTTGAGGCTTGGTGCTAAAAGGTATGTTAATTAAGCTTGAGAAACCAAGTTGCCGGTTGTGAGATTCGAACCTGCAAAGTATGATGTAAAGTTGCCTGAATGTCTGGAAAAGTAAGATTGACAGCGGTACCTTGTCTTAGTCCCTCCTAGCTTTGTGTAAAGTACCTCCCCTAAATAAAAGGAAGGCGCAGAACGAATCCAGGTGCATTACAACTGGCAAGGCATGCTTTACAGCATGCAGGGGGCTCATTCCAGCATTGCAACCATACTGCCTGCTTAGCCAAGATGTTTACTATGCAGGATATTACAGCCTTTCTGGCTGAGATGTTTGCAATGCAGGATCTGCCTAATGCCAGTCCAGCATTCACTCTGGTTTCAGAGTGTCTCTTTGTCTCTCTGTGTCTCTGTGTCTCTTTTGCTATCTCTATCGCTGCCAGGTATCTCCACCTTGTGAACTGAACCCCTATGTCGAGGACAGTCCCCAACAGTATACAAAGGGGATAGGATACCTGATGTGAAGACTCCTTCCCTCTCAGTTGGTATTTTGAGTTACTATATCTATAAGTATAGGTCAAGTTCATCAAAATGTAGCAATTTACACGTGTTTCCTTTATCAAAATTGTGGGGTTTTTTTTGTGTTTCCACTAGTCAAGTTCTGATCATCAAGTCATCGAGGCTATGTCAAATGGTACTATCTGCAAGTTTGGGTGTTCTTGTGCATCTCTCCTAACTTCATGTCAGCTGGATGCTTCACTCTCAGCTCTAGCCCTCTATGGCTGTGTCTTTGTCCTTGGGCTCAGAAGTCCCAAGGTCTCACCACACTTTGGGACCACCAGCCCTTCATCTTCTCTCTCTCATCTCCAGGTCAATGGGAGTCTATGGAACATGGCTGAACTCAGCCCATATCTTCATCGCTGCCTTTCCACCTCTTCCTCTAACCAGTAGACGAACGTGGTCACCAGCAAGATTACTGATTCATTCTCTCTTCTTTCTTCTTATGAGCAAAAAGTTTCTGTTCCCTCCAGAGCATTGTGGGGCTGTCATATTTGTAAAAACAGACACTACCGTTGTTGAACTCAGAGAGGAGAAATCTCTGGTGGGCTCTTGCAATTCAAGGAGCTCATGTGGAAGGGATGTGACAACAGACTTCCTGGCTCTAAATAGAGTTCCTGTTGGCCTCTGTGTTATCTATGCTCAGGGTACTCAGTCTGAAAGTAGTTCATGGGGTCCCTTAATGGAGCTGAGTTCAGTGTCTTTAGAACCACAAAGAAGCTATGGAAGTGTGACTGTTTAAATGCTGGTCTGGTGACTGCAGGTTTTGTGGATCTATAGCTGAGCCCACCTGAATTCAGGCACCAAAGTGGCTCACCAAAACTGTGTAGCCGACACTGAACTCACTGGCATGGCTCCCAACCACGTGACTCCTGGAGAGCAGGGTCTACACTGGGGGTGGATGAAACTGGGAGGTGGCCAGACTTCTGGTCCCCAAGAGAACGTGGGGAAAAGGAAATAACCTCACCTTTACTATCACCCATGTGAATCTGCTCTGCAAGGTCTCCCTCTGCTGCACAAGCTGCTCACAAAATCATTGAGTCACATCTGACCAGCAGTTCACCAGTCGGTCTCCATCTCTTGTCATCCCTGCTTGGTCTCTCCTCCCAGCAAGCACTCCATCTACCTCTCTAGCCTTTCTTTTGAAGTTCAAGGTACCAGAATTTTCATCTATGTCTGTTTTATTTAGTCTCATGTATGTTTGTCTTAGATTGTCTGTGTAGTGCATCTGCCTAATCTGCTATCTTGCCAGAAGTCTTAGCAGTTTAAATTTTAAGTGACCATCTTGTCTTCAGCAAGCTTTCATCTTGATGGGTTCCAAAGTGTTGTGTGACGATCAGGTATCTCAAAGAGCTTATCTTGTCATCAGTTTCTTAAGCAAGATTAAAACTAATGAACACAATTTTTTAGAATGAATCATAACTGGGCATGAATCTTGGATTTACCAAGATGATCCACAGAGAAAAAAGTCCGATCAAAACAGTGGCTTCCAAGGCTATCTACTCAGCTAGTTCAATTCAAGGCAGAAAGATCATTTCAGAAGATTATGGAAACTGCTTTTAGGGATCACTAAGGGGTAATAATTATGTACATTTTTTTTAAGCCACAGGATAATTACAAGGTTTATTATAAAGAAGTTTTAAGAAAATGGAAAATTGCATTGCTAAGAAAAAGACTAGGGGAGTTGCGCTGATGATTTTTCTTGTTTTCATTATAGCCATGCACCTACTCATTCTTCAATGATAGAAAGAGCTATCCTGCCAGAATTTCAATGGGAAATCTTACTCCAAACCATAGCCTTTATCGTGACTCTTCAGACTTTCCTGGCTTGACTCCCAAAACTCAATGAACATTTAATAGGAACATGATTTGAGTATATAAAGGTTGTCACATTTTGACAAGGTATAAATCAAATACTGAAGAACTGTTTTTGGGAGAAGACTTAGATTAAAAACACCTCCTTTAGATGTGTACAGACTAAGGTGGAAGCTATGTCAAGAAACAATAACTTCACATTTTGATAAACTTATTTAATAGAGGTTTCTATGATTTTCTAACAATATTTGTTTTACTTTCTCTCATATTTACTTCTCTTATCTTCAATGTTGGGACTTTACCTATAGGCATATATTGTCATGTTGTTGTTGTTGTTGTTAAGTGCCGTCGAGTCGGTTCCGACCCATAGCGACCCTGTACAGGGTTTCCGAGGGTGTAAATCTTTACGGGAGTAGAAAGCCTCATCTTTCTCCCGCGGAGCGGCTGGTAGTTTCGAACTGCTGACCTTAAGGTTCGCAGCCCGATTCGTAACCACTACACTACATGTAAATTGGTTGCTTAACTAGGCCACATTTCCTAGAATCTTCAGTACATTTATGTGGAATATTTTTAACAATTTTTTGGTGATGCAACAAATTTTTACACATACTTTATATTTCACTTCAATTTCTTTTTGAATCACATCGTCCTCTTTTCCTGGCCACACCATTAAAGAAGTTGATAAAGAAAGAGAGTGGAGGGATGCTTTCAGACAGAGTTCTCTAATTTTTCTTTAAAATGCAGAAAGTATAAATTCCACAGCATTGGAATGAAACCTGATTTATAGTGCAGCAAAGAAAAACCCTGGAATTTTCAAAAAAAAAAAAAAAAAGGAAGGGCACAAATTGGGTAACAGCTGCAAGCAAATATGATGGAGTGCTCTGCCTCTGGCTGGCAGTCCATCTGTTCCCTGTGCTGCTACAGGACAAAGTGTCTCCAGTGTTGTTGCAGAAATTGATGTTAGCATTTTAATTGCTGAGGAAACCTACTAGTGACCAGCTGCCTGGAGATCACTAGCCCTTCTAGATTGCTAGGAGGAAACTAAAGGAGTGGAAAGCTGTGCCTTGATCCTAACAGAAGTGGGTGAGTCCCGAGATCCCAAAGACACCAGAGGAGAATGCCTTGAAGTGGAGAAGCAAACTGTATTCTCAGGCTTCATTTCATTTAGGGTCAAATCACAGACACTGGCTAATGAGTGTAGCTCCTGATTATTATTAACCTTTTTCTGAGAGAAGGCAAGCTGTGAGGGAATGAACTGGCTGTTGTCATGGATTTAACATGATCCTTTCCCTAACTTGGACTTCTGGTGTGGTTCTGAAGGATGACACTGGACTGTGAACTGTATGGTCAACAGTTCAAATCCACCAGCTGCTCCTTGGAAACCCTATATAGAGTCACTGTGAGTCGGAATTGACTGGATGGCACTTACCAACAACAGCATCATCCCTTTCTTGGGTTGGAATTCAGCTGGAAAGTTTGGATCCCAAGATATAGAAGTAACTCTTAACAAAGGGAGACCTTGAAGGGTGCAAATGGAAAAGTCCTAGGGGTTTGAATCCCCCAACAGGTACCTGGGAAGACAGGCCTAGTGAGCTGTTTCTGAAAGGCAACTAACAACAACCTAGCTAGAGGCAGAAAATAGCACTTCTCACCAGAATATGGTCAGGAGGTTGCCCTGAATACTGCCGCTATCCCTGCTACCATCCCTGGGGCTTTCAGGGCATCTTTAGTGCTAAAGCTCTGTTTTATGTGGTTTCTTTGCATTTTTTTCCCCCTTTTAACCTCCTACCTATGATGGTTTTATTTGCTACCAGGTGATAGTTATGAAAAGGGCTTTGAAAATTGTAAAAACCCTACAAATACTTGCTAGGACTTGAAGTAAAAAAATAGTTATAAGCTAGGTTCAATTTAATGCGAAAATACTTGGCAAGTGTGCTTCAAACACCTGACTGAAAACACCCGTAAACAGAAACCCTATCCTCACAAAATTCTTTAACTACCACCTCTGTCAAACATCATCCGTCCACTGAATTCATTAAATAACCATATAAATGAAACCTTTGCTAATGTCTGCAAAGTTAAGAAAGAAAGATGGAATTGAAAGCTACCTATCTCAAAGTATAGTCAGACCTCAACACAACTCTTGCCTTACTTACAAAGACAGAGTATCTACTGATCATTAACTCCTATTGACTCTCACTCATGTTTTTTATCTGTTTAAAATGAACTACTTTTGCCTTCCTGGTAGTGGTGGTGGTTGTGTGCCGCGGAGCTGGCTCTGACTCATACTGACCCTGTATAGTGTTTCTGAGGCTATAAATCTTTACGGGAAAAGAAAGCCTCATCTTTCTCCCATGGACCAGCTGGTAGTTTTGAATTACTGACCTTGAAGTTAGCAGCCCGACTCGTAACCACTATGCTAACAGAACTTCTTTTTACCTTCCTAGAAAATGTCTACTATTTAGCATTAACCATATTTTGATTTTAAATGTAATTCATTGATTTTTTTTTTTTTTTTCAAAAGTAGTTTCTGGATATTAAGGTCTTCCTAACAGAACATTTCCATTACATAAAACTTCTGGAATATAGAGAACTGTGGCTCCCTATTCTTCTCTCCCACAAAAACAAACAAGCAAACAAGAAGTAAAAAACCCACAACAGCAAAAAAATATCACATGAATGGAAATGGATTGAAAGTTCCAGAGTACATCTTTGAAAGAGTTAAAGGAGGCAAGTAAATGAACTCTAAGCCTTGGGATTTCTTTCTTCTTTAGAGAGATGAGTTGTTGTTGTTAAGTACTCTCAAGTTGGCTCAACTCATAGGGATCCTGTATAGGATTTTGGAGGCTATAAATCTTTGTGAGTGTCAAAAGCCTTACCTTTTTCCCATAGAGCAACTGGTGGGCTGCAACTGCAAATCTTGTTGGCGAGATAGTTATGAAGGGAAGTTGTATGTACCATGGAAGGATGAGACAATGAAGAAAGGCTACAGTGCTCTAATATGCTTGGGCGCAGAGTTCTCATGAGTGGAATTAATGCTACATTGCTATTGTTGTTGTTGTTAGGTGCCATCGAGTCAGTACTGACTCAAAAATGACCCTATGTACAACAGAGCAAAACACTGCCTGGTCCTGGGCTAACCCACAATTGTTGCAACGCTTGAGCCCATTGATGCTGCCATTTTGCTAATCCATCTCGCTGGGGGTCTTACTTTTATTCTTTGACCCTCCACCTTACCAAACATGATATCCTTCTCCAGTGACTGGTCCCTCCTGACAATATGTCCAAAGTATGAGAGATGAAGTTTGGCCATGCTGGCCTCCAAGGAGCACTCTGGCTGCACTTCTTCCAACACAGATCTGTTGATTCTTTTGGCAGCCCATGGTACTTTCAGTATTCTCCTCCAATATCATAACTCAAAAGTGTCAATTCTTTTATGGTCTTCCTTATTCGCTGTCCATCTTCCACATGCATTTGGAAGTGTTGTTGTTGTTATTAAGTGATGTCAAGTTGGTTCTGACCCATAGCGACCCCGTATAGGGTTTCTGAGGTGTGACTGGTGAGCTTAAAGTGCCAATCTTCAGGTTCAAACTGACTTTGTAGTCCAGTGCATTAACCCAAAGCACTGCATCAGGATTCCATATTTGGAAGTTGAGTTGAGAAAAAACTTTGGGAGCCAGAACAATTTTATTATATTACAGTCATTCCTAGCTTAGATATTGTATCTTTACCAAGCACCATAGTAAACTGGCATTTTTGAGAGCCCTGAGGAATATATAAGGCCAGAAACAGCACTTTAAAATCATGAAATAGAGAAAAAACTCAAAATCTGAATGGAGAGACAGTCAGTCTCAGAATTGAAATTCTCTTATATTTGTATATTATCTCCTACAAAGCAAAATGGATTTTCCAACATCTCATTGAATGGGAATGATTAAAATTTGTACAGGAAATATAAAATAGTAGTGAGAAATTAATTCAGTATATGTAGATACTTTAACTTGTTTAAAATGTATTTGAACATTGGTTGATCCTAATTGTTAAAACAAACAAACAATAAAGAATTTGTTATATTTGCACAATCTTTGGACAGTAAATGAAACCAGGGGTCTTAGGTTGACTTTTCTGAGGACGAAAACCAGTGTATCATATATATGCATAGAGAGAGAGAGAAGTTTATTATCAAGACAATGGCTTACAATTGCAGAGTCCCAGGTCTCTGGTAGAAGAGAGAAAGAACCTTTCACGCATGTCTGCTATGTTTGGAGTAGGCCACATCCCCAAGGAAGCATTCCTTCGTGACCACTCATGACCACTCATCATAGTTAACTATGCCTGTATTATGTTATATCACCGTGGGAATAAGCACATCCTAACTGTTAAGCCTATGGACATCTGGTCTAGTCAAGTTGACACAAAACCTTAATCATTATACCATGTAAACATCTTTCTTGTGTTCTCTGCTTTTAGTGAAGATCCATCTGATAACATACCTGTCAGTTTGTCATACTGTGGTGCCTTACATGTTGCTATGATTCCAGAAGCTATGCCACAGGTATTTGAAATACCAGCAAGGTTACCCATGGTGGACAGGTTTCAGCTGAGCTTCCAGACTATGACAGACTAGGAAGAAGGAGAGATGGTCAACTTTTGAATATTTAGTCATTAAAAACCTTATGAATAACAGTGGAACACTGTCAGAACCAGAATATTGAATATTGAAAGATGATGAAGAACAACAGAATATTGTTGGATATAATTCCCAAAAATGAGCCCTTAGGGTTGGAAAGCACTCAAAACACATCTGGGTATGAACTGCCTCCGAAAAGTAGAGTTGAGCAGGATGGTATGAATGCAGAAAAACCTTCAGGACCATCATTTGCTGATGGGGCACAACTCAAAATGAAAAGCAACAGTTGTAAACATCTATTAATAAACAGAACATAGAATGTATGAATTATGAATCTAGAAAATTATAAATTGTCAGAAATGAAGTGGAACATAAACATCGATATCCTAGGCATTAGTGAGCTGAAATGGACTGGTATTTGTCATTTTAAATTTTACAATCACATGATTTACTATACCAGGAATGACCCAATGGAATGTAGAAATCATTGGAAAATATCATTAATATTGCATACAGTAACATTTTGCTAAAGATCATTCTAAAATGGTTGCAAGCATACATTAACAGAGACCTTCCAGAGTTTCAAGCTGGATTCAAAAGAGGATATAGAGCAAGATATATCAATTCTGGTGTCAGAAGGATCTAGGCTGAAAGAAGAGAGTATCAGAAAGATGTTTACCTGTGCTTTATTGACTATGCAAGGACTTTCGATTCTGTGGATCATGACAAGCTATGGACAACATTTCGAAGAATGAGTTTTCCCGAATACTTAATTGTGCTCATCAGGAACCTGTATATAGACCAAGAGGCAGTTGTTTGAACAAAACAAGGGAATACCAAATGGTTTAAAAGTAGGAAAGCTGTGTGCCAGGGTTGAATTATTTCACCATACTTATTCAATCTGTATGCTGTGCAAATAATTGGGAAGCTGGATTACATCAATAAAAACGTAGCATCAGGATTGGAGATGATACAACTTTGCTTTCTGAAAGTGAAGATGACTTAAAATACTTACTAATGAGCATCAAAGACCACAGCCTTTGGTATGGGCTATACCTCAATGTAAAGAAAACAAATCCTCACCAATGACCAGTAAATAACATCATGATAGATAGATAGAAGATTTAAATTGTTAAAGACTTCATTTTTCTCGGATCAACAATCAACACTCAGGGAAGCAGTAGTCAAGAAGTCAAACAACATGTTTCATTAAGCAAATCTGCAGCACAAGACCTCTTCAAAGTGTTGTAGAGCAAAGATGTTGATCTGAGGACTAAGGTGTGCCAGACACAAGCCATGATGTTTTCAATAACTTCATATGCATGTGAAAGTTGACATTAAAATAAGAAGACCATAGAAGGAAGAATTGATGCATTTGGGTAACATGTTGGAGGAGATATTAAAAGTACAATAGACTACCCAAAGAACAAACCAATAAATGCTGCAAGAAGTACAAAGAGAATGTTCCTTGTGAGCCAATTAAGCCAGACTTCCTCTCTCATACTTTGGGTGTACTAGCAGGAGGGACCAGTCCCTGGAAAAGAATATTATGTTTGGTAAAGTGGAGGGTTGGAGAAAAAGAGGAAGACCCCCCCCCCCAACAAGATGGATTGGCACAGTGGCAGCAGCATTGGGCTCAAATATATCAAGGATTGTGAGGTTGTCACAGAACAGAACAATGTTTCATTCTGTTGTGCATAGTGTCACTATGAGTTGGTCCTGACTCAATGGCATCTAACAACAACAATGGTATTACTGAATCTTATGGTATTTCTAACTTTTGAAGAAAGTAACATACCATTTTCCACAATAGTGTACCATTTTACAATCTCATTGTTGTTGTTAAGTGCCGTCGAGTCGGTTCCGACCCATAGCGACTCTGTACAGGGTTTCTCATTAGCAGGATATAAAACTGTCAGTCTCTCCAAACCCTTATCAGTATTTATTTTTAAGTTATTACTAGTTTTGCTAGGATATTATGATGTCTCATTGTTTTGATTTTCTTCTATGTAATGGCTAATGTACTTACTGATGAAGATCAAAGCCTTCGGTATGGATTACATGTCAATGTAAAGAAAACAAAAATCCTCACCACTGGACCAATAAATAACATTCTTATCAACAGAGAAAAGATTGAAGTTGTCAAGGACTTTATTCTTCTTGGATCAACCATCAACACTCATGGAAGCAGCAGTCAAGAAATCAAACGACAAATTGCATTAGGCAAATCTGCTGCACAAGACCTTTTTAAAGTGTTGAAGAGGAAAGATGTTAACTTGAAGACTAAGGTGCACCTGACCCAAGCCATAGTATTTTCAATAACCTCATATGTATGCAAAAGCTGGACAGTGAATATGGAGGACCATAGTAGAATTGATGGTTTTGAGTTTTGGTGTTGGAGGAGAATATTGAAAGTACCATGGGCTGCCAAAAGAACCAACAGATCTATGTTGGAGGAAGTGCAGCCAGAGTGCTTCTTGGAGACCAGGATGGCTAAACTTTGTCTCACATACTTCATACATATTGTCAGAAGGGACCAGTTGCTGGAGAAGGATATCATGTTTGGTAAAGTGGAGAGTCATAGACAAGTGGAAGACTCCTAGCGAGAAAGATTGGCAAAGTGACAGCATCAGTGAGCTAAAATGTGACAACAATTGTGAGGTTGGTCCAGGACTGGGCAGTTTTGTTCTGTTGTGCATAGTGTCACTATGAGTCGTTACTGACTCATTGGCATCTAACAATAAAAACGAGGCTAATGATTGTGAAGATGTCTTTATGCATTTGTGAGTCCCCTTGATATCTTCTTTGATAAAGTATCTGCTCATAAACTTTGCCATTTTAAAACTTGATTATTTATACTTTTTGTAGTTGAAGCTTTCTATAAATTTTATAAATTAGTCACTTATAAAATATGTCATGATCAAAAAATTTCCCCCATCTATAGGGTCTCTGTTTAAAATTTTTGAGAAATATTTTAATGATCATTAGGGTTTAAGTTTTAGAAAGACCTATTCATCTAGCTTATCTTCTGCTGTTTATACATTTTTAATTATGTTTTATAGACTATTTATGCTAGCACCATTTGTTTGAATGACTGTCTGTTTCTCATTTAATGGATTTTAACCCTTTGTCTAAGATTGGCTCTCTATAGTGAATGGATTTACTTCTGGTTTCTCAATTCTACTTATTTTATGTGTCTATCATTGTGTCATTATCAGGCTGTTTTAACTACTCTGGGTTTTGAGATTGGAAAGTGTTAGGCTTCCTACTTTGTTCTGCCTTAGTAGTGCTTTGCTTATCCAAGGTCTTTCCTTTATATATAAAGTTATTGATTCATTTTTACATCACTCTAAAAAATGTTGATGGAATCTGTATTGGGATTGCATTATATCTGTAGATCTAACATATCTAACCCAATACAATTGGGTTAGATTGGTTTGTACTGATGTTTTCACAAACGTTAGATCTTTCTATTCATGAGCATGGTATGTTTTGATTTCTTGTATTTATTTATTTTTTCTTTATAGAAGTCTTTTGTATCCTTAATCAGGCTTATTCATAATCATTTCATATTTTTGGTATCTGTTGTAAATGGTATTTTCTTATTTCCTTTTCAGAGTTCTCCTTGTTGGTGTAAAGGAATCTGACAGAGTTTTGAATGCTGATCTTGTACCATGACACTTTACTGAATCTTTCCATTTTTAGAAGTTTTCTTGCTGATTTTTTGGGATATTCTATGTATATGATAATATCATTTGAAAATAATGATACTTTTGGATGCCTTTCATTTCCATTTCTTGCCTTAATTCTCTGGTTAGGACTACTTTGGTGTGGTGAATTACTTATTGTCTCTTCTAGCAGTAGTCTATAACTCCCATCAAATGATATTTCTTCCCTGTTGTGTCTAGGTAAGAGAATGTGGGAGAAAATACTGATAGAATGGCACAGAAGCAGCAACAGCAGCAGCGAGAACCAGAGCACTAGACAGAGCAGTGGACTTCCCAGTCCATGGAGCAAGTAAACCTGAGTGACTTTGGACAGGAAGTTTACTTATAGAGTGAAATGCCTCCAGGCCCTTAAGTGGGGAAGCTAGATTTGCTGGTTCATAGAACTTGAGCCGAGTGCCTTCAGGCTGAGGCTCATGGTGGTATGGTGAGTCCTTGGCATTTATTGGCAGCTGACTAGAACAACTGTACCCTGAGCATTTCTGACCCCAAATTATAACCTGATAATTTCTGTAATAAACCCCATAACCAGGGAGTATGGTCTTGAGTTCTGTGTAGACACTAAAATGAATTACTGAGCCCAGTGGAGTAGAAAGAGTTGTGGGAGGAATTGTTGGTGCTTCATAGTTTTGCAACCACAGTACAATATTGAATAGGAGTGTTAGCAAAGGCTATCTTTATCTGGTTACCATTCTCATGGAGAATGCTTTCATTTTCTCTCCTTTTAGAATAATGTTGACTGTTGGTTTTGTGTCTCTGCCCTTATTTATGTTGCAGAATGTCCCTTCTATTCTTATTTAGCTGAGATTATTTGTTTTTCAGAAATAGATGTTGGATTCTATCAATGCATTTTCTGTATCAATCAACATGATCATATAACTCTTTCTCTTAGTTTTGTTTGTGTGGTGGATTGCATTAATTGTTTTTGTAATCTTGGAACCATCCTTGCATACCTGGTATGAGTCTTATTGGCTGTGATGTATAATTTTTTTTAATATATTAATGTGATGTTGGATTCTATTGGCTAGAATTTTGTAGTAAATTCTTATGTCTGTATTCATGAGATTTTGTAGTCCTGGACTGTATAGACTACAAGGTCAGTTTGAACTGCAAGGTTGGTGGTTCATGCTCACTAGATGCTCCTCTGAAACACTATGCAGGGTCACTATGAATCAGAACTGACTTGACAGCAAACAACAACATTGACCTATAATTTGTTGCTTAGTTGTGGTTTTCCCTCACTTTGGTATCAGTGTTATGCTTGCTTCATAAAATGAATTCAGAATTTTTTTTTTTTTACTATTTATTGTGAAATGAATGAAGGCTTATAGAAGAGATCATCAGTTTTACAATTAACAAATCATACACTTTGTTTCATTTTAATGATTGCAATCCCTTCCATGTAACGTAAGTTATGCCACTATCTCCCTGTGATTCTTTTTTCCATTCCACCCTTATTCCAAACCTTCTGAACTTTGTTTTGAAGTAAATGCTGCCCTTTTGAGCTTGAATGTATGACTATTTCATGATGACCAAACCTTACCAGATCAGTCATGAGGTACAATGCTGTCTGTAATAAGATAATATCCATGCACTTACAAGGAAGCCCAGTTAATACCACTATTATTCAAATTTATGAACCAACCACTAAAGCCAATGAGGATGAAATACAAGAATTCTACCAACTTCTTCAATCTGAAATTGATCAAACATGCAATCAAGATGTATTGATCATTACTGGTGATTGTAATGCAAAGGTTTGGAGCAAAGGGGAAGGATTAGTAGTTGGAAAATATGGCCTCAGTGATAGAAATGATGCTGGAGAACACATGCTAGAATTCTGCAAAACAAATTATTTGTTCATTTCAAATACCTTCTTTAGACAGCATAAGAGACGACTATACACATGGATCTCACCAGATATAGAAAGAAATCAAATTGACTACACCTGTGGAAAGATACGATGGAAAAGCTCCATATCATAAGTGAAAACAAGGCCAGGGGAAGACTGTGGAACAGCCCATTAATTACTCATATGCAAACTCAAACTGAAGCTGAAGAAAATGAAAACAAGTCCATGAGAGCCAAAATATGACCTTGAATATATCCCATCTGAATTTAGAGAGTATCTGAAGAACAGATTTGATAACATTAAACAATAAAGACCGAAGAACAGAAGAGCTGTAGGATGATATCAAGAACATCATACATGAATAAAGCAAAAAGTTATTGAGAAGCCAAGGAAAAAGGAAAACGTCAAAATGGATGTCAGAAGAGACACTGAAACTTGCTCTCCAGTGTAGAGATGCTAAAACAAATGTAAGAAATGAGGAGGTCAAAGAGCTGAAGAGAAAAATTCAAAGATAAACTCAAAAAGATAAAGGCAAATATTACAACAAAATGTGCAAAGATCTGGAATCAGAAAACCAAAAAGGAAGAACATGCTCAACATTTCTCAAGCTGGGGGAACTGAAGAAAAAATTCAAGCCTCAACTTTCGTTATTTAAGGATTCTCTGGGCAAATTATTGAATGATGCAGAAAGCATCAAGAGAAGATGGAAGGAATGCACAGACTCACTGTACCAAAAGGAAATGGTTAATGTTCAGCCATTTCAAGAAGTAGCTTATGATCAAGAGCCAATGATACTGAAGGAAGAAGTCCAAGGTGCATTGAAGGAATTGACAAAGAACAAGGCACCAATCTGAAATCTATCAAGATTGGAGGAAGACTCATTAACAACCTGCAATATGCAGATGATACAACCTTGCTTGCTGAAAGTGAAGAGAACTTAAAACATTTACTGATGAAGATCAAAGAGCACAGCCTTCAGTATGGATTACATTTCAATGTAAAGAAAACAAAAATCCTCACCACTGGACCAATAAACAACATTCTTATTAGAGAAAAGATTGAAGTTGTCAAGGACTTTATTCTTCTTGGATCAACTATCAACACTTATGGAAGCAGTAGTCAAGAAATCAGACAACATATTGCATTAGGCAAATCTGTTGCACAAGACCTTTTTAAAGTGTTGAAGAGCAAAGATGTCAGCTTGAAGACTAAGGTGCGCCTGACCCAAGCCATAGTATTTTCAATAACCTCATATGCATGCAAAAGGTGGACAGTGAATAAGGAAGATTGTAGAATAATTGATGCTTTTGAGTTATTGTGTTGGAGAAGAATATTGAAAGTGCCATGGGCTCCCAAAAGAACCAATAGATCCGTTTTGGAAGAAGTGCAGCCAGAGTGCTGCTTGGAGGCCAAGATGGCCAAACTTCGTCTCTTATACTTCGGACATATTGTCAGGAGGGGCCAGTCACTGGAGAAGGATATCATATGTGGTAAGGTGGAGGGTCAGAGAAAAAGAGGAAGACCCCCAACGAGATGGACTGGCCACATGGCAACATCGATAGACTCGAGCGTGGCAACAGTAGTGAGGTTGGCCCAGGATCGGGCAGTGTTTCATTCTGCTGTGCATAAGGTCGCTATGGGTCGGTACTGACTCGATGGCACCTAACAACAGCAACAACACACTTTATCAGTGTTATTCCCTTTATATACCTATCTACTATTTGACTGAAAATTGAGGCAGGAGGGTAAGTTCATTTCCAGACCTGAAGGATGACTGAGGGCTATAGTCTCAAGTTCTTTTAGTCTCTTTCTGACAGTAAATCCAATTATTTTTTATAATTTTTGTTTTGTTCCACATTTTCCCCACTGTATCTAGGACCTTAACATTATCCCTTTCATATCAGTTAATAGTGATAGTCATATACCCTCTAGTTCTTATGGTCTTAGGGTCATGAAGATTGATGTTTATGTGTTCCATTAGTACAATGGACTAATTGATTCCAAGTGTCTTCAATTTTCATCACTCTTCATTCCTCTTCACATGTAGAGACCAACAATTTTGCACCTTAGATGGCCACTCATGAAGCTGTAAAAAAAAAAACAAAACCCAGTCACTACTGACAAAAGTAGGATCTAGAACACTGCCTTCTTTTCTATGTTCTGGAACAGTTTCAGTAGAATTGGCATCTGTTCTTGAAATGTCTGCTAGAATTCTAGAGTGAAGTCTTCTGGACCAAAACTTTTTTTTTTTTTTTGGTGTGAATTTTTTTATGACCTGTTTAGTTTCTTCTTTAGTATGGATATGCTCAAATTGTTTACCTCAGTCTGTGTTATTTTAGGTAGATAGTGTGCTTGTATAAAAGTGTGTCCACTTCTTATAGATATTCAAATGTGTTAGAGTACAGTTCTTCCTAGTATAATGTTATTATCCTTTTTATTTAATTTGGATCTGGTATATTTCTTATTCATGTTTTTTTGTATATTCTCCTTCTTTTCCTTTGTTAAGTAGGCCAATGGTTTGTTGGTTTGAGTCATCATTCAAAATCTCCTTCTAGTCTTGTTGATTCTGTTGCTTATATAATTTCTGTTTCATTTATTTATGCTCTAATCTTTGTTATTTCCTTCCTCTGGTGACTGTAGTATTTTATATATTTAGTTTTTGGGCTGGTCTTTTCTTAATTGTCCTATTAGTTGGGTTAAGGTGTTGATTTTGTTTCTCTCTTGATATGTATGTTAATTGCTGTAAATTAATTTCTAAGCACTGCTTTTGCTCTGTTCTAAATATTTTGACATGCTATTTTGTCATTTTCAATTTACTCTATGGATTTCAAAATGTCATTTATATTTCTTTTATTACCCAGTAATTTTTAAAGAAGGGTGTTATTGAATTTACATATTAATTTTTTTTTTAGTTTGTTCTTCCTGTTACTGATTTCTAATATTATATTTTATGATCAGACAAAATGCTTTATACTATTTGAATGTATCTTTTTGTTTTTTTAATCTGTTGAGGTTAGTTTTATAGCTTAAAATATGGTCTATTTGGGGAATGAGCAGAGTACTGAATGGATGAATATACAATGGCTGATGGCTAAAATCAATATTTGGTTGGTAAAGTTGACTTTGGGGGATAACAATTACTACAATTTTATTATAATAAATAATTACACTATTCACCCAGAATTTTTTTAAATCCCTAAAGTTTGGAAATTGGATATAAAACCAATATTTTTTCAACATTATAAGTGACTAGATTTCTCTTAAAAAGGAGCACAGTATATATGCAGTATTAAATAAATGCTTACTTTCTACTTACATATTTAACAATAACCTTTCTGTTCATGGCTAAATCAAGAAAAACAATTTCCAATAACCATGTTTTCCAGGAAGAAATTTGCATAAAAATTCAGAATTTAGGGATGACTATCTATGTGGCACCTGTAGTATAAGCACTGGATTGCAAACCACGGGTCAGTAGTTGAAACCCACCTGCTGTTCCTCAGAAATCCTATACAGGGCTGATATGAGTTGAAACTTACTCTTCAGCACTTAACAACAATTGCCTACAGAAAAAGACATTAGTCTGTAACAGTAGTCGTTACAGCAAGGTTTTGATGTACCCTGTGCCTCTATAGACTCAAAGTTTTAAGAAAATATCTTCTAAGTTTCTATCTAATGTTTTCAAATTTGATTAAAAGAAACAAAATATTTGGGGGACATTTCATATATGTTGCATATTTTCCTTTGCACTTTCAATCTCCTTTATTCTGCCTGAATCAAAGATGATTTCAATGTTATGTACAATTACAGATTTTCTCCTACTAATGAAATTTTGAGGTGGAAAATTCTGCCATTAATTTATTCTCATAGACATTATGAATTCCTTTTCTTTTTTTTTCCTTTAAAGCCTCATGACCTAAATAGTATTAAGTACCTAATACTGATTATAATTCTAAGGTATAATTAAGTTTGAAATTATGAATGTTAGTTGGCAAATAATTATACAAATTATATAATCTAAAATCTAATATCTATTATTCAGTTTTATATTATTACTTTAAAATTCAATTAGCATATGCTCACACTGAGGATAAATTTTCTCCTTAATGCTCTGTATCTAATGCACTTTTATATTAACTTTAACTGCTAATTTATTTTCTTACTTATTTGTATTATAAGTTCTTGATAATTGCTATTTTCATAAATTTAAAGGAGTGGTCCTAGTGTAGCACTGTGGGATAAGAACTAGACTGCTAACTGCAAGGTCAGCAGTTCAAACCCACCAGCTGCTCCTCAGAAACCCTATCAAGGGTTGCTATGAGTCAGAACCAACTAGACGGCACTTAACAACAGTGGTGCAGTGGTTAAAGAGCTCAGTTATTAATTGAAATGGCAGCACTTTGAACACGCCAACCTGTCCACAGGGGACAGATGTAGTGGCCTGTTTCTGTAATGATTTTGCAATCTGAGAAACCCTATCGGTGGTTCTACTCAGTTCTATAGTATCACTATGTACCAGAAACAATTTGGTAGCAATCAACGGTCATGCAGTTTCACTATCAGCATTACAAAATATTAATATCCAAATAAATATATATTTATACATCATTTATTTTATAGAATTTCAATAAATAAAGCATGTAAGAAAAGCCTTCAATCAAATGTTGTTGTTGTTACTATGTGCCGTCCAATGTCTTATGATGCATAGTGACCCTGTATAGGATTTCCGAGGAACAGTTTGTAGATTTGAATTGCTGATCCTAAGGGTAGAAGTCCAGTACTTATCCTATAGTGATCTCTAAAACCTATATGTGAAAGTGAACATTCAGAAAATCTTGTTAATATTTCTAACGCTACAATATTTATTTGATTGGATGTTATCTTATATACTCTTATGATGACTATTTGCTGACAAGTTTGTGAATATCAGAAATGAAATAAATAGAAAATTTGAAATTCTACAATTGAAAGACTAAAAATAAGTCTGATATCAAAGATCAGAGTCTAGCCAGACACCAATGCTACCTGATACTTCCTTTCTTTCTAAAGTATTAACTATCTTAGCAGTTTCTTCAGCTTTTCAACTCTTCAGTGTCACATAAATTTTGTTCATTTACTTTCTAAGAAAAAGAAAGAAATAAAATGTGGGATACTGCACAGTCAAAGAGAGGAAAAGACCAATTCTCCAAAAACACTTTTGGGGTTACTACTAGCAAATTACTCTTCTCTGTTTCTTTTCATTTGGTCTATCAGTCAAGCAAACGAGAGTCAATGCTAGTTAAAGGATGAAGCCCTTGAGTATCGCTATCATGCTCTAGCATCTTTTAATATTGGTCATGGTTGTGTGCCATGGAGTTGATTTTGATGCATAATGACCCTGCATAGGGTTTCTGAGGCTATAAATCTTTACAGGAGTAGAAAACCTCATCTTTATCCCATGGAACAGCTGGTAGTTTTGAACTGCTGACCCTGAGATTAGCAGCCCGACTCGTAACCACTACCAAAAAGGAGAGGGATCAGCAAGATGCTGGGGTTATATCTCCCTTGGAAAGCATAATCCTAGTCAGTGTATTGTTTTAAATAACATTGTTGGCAGCTGTTTTAGAGTTGGCCCCCAGCTCATGGTGCTTTCATGTATAACAGAATAAAATGTTGCCTGGTCATTCACCATCGTCATACTCAAATCATTGCACTCTACTGTTTCCTTTGGCTGATTTTCATAAGGAGAACAGTAGGCCTTTCTTCCAAGTCAGTCTTAGGCTGAAAGTTCTGTTGAAACCTGTCAGTATCATGGCAACATGCAAGCCTCCACTGACAGATATGCTGTGGCTGTACATAAGCTACATTGATGGGGAATCAAACCAGGACTCCTGCATAGAAGGTGGGAATTCCACCATTGAGCACCATTGTCCATTAAGCAAAGTTACAAAATGAGCTGGTTGTTGTTGGTAGGTATTGCTGAGGAAGTTCCGACTCACAGTGACATTATGCACAACAGAATGAAACACTGTCTGGTCCTGCACCAGCCTTGCAGTTCTTGTTATGCTGAGCCCGTTGCTGCTGCTACTGAGTCAATCCACCGCATTGGGGGTCTTCTTCTTTTATGCTGACCCTCCAACGTTACTGAGCTAGATATCTTTCTACAGGGACTAGTCCAACCTGATAATATGTACAAAGTATGGGAGACAGGTCTCACCATCCTGGCTTCTAAGCATTCTGGCTGTACTTCTTCCAATACGTATTTGTTTGTCCTAGCAATCCATGGTAGTTTTTATAATTTCATCAAACACCATTATTCAAATGTATCAATTCTTCTATGGTCTTCTTTTTTCATTATCCAACTTTCACATGCCTATGAGACTATTTAAAAAACCATGTCTTGGGTCAGGGGCACCTTAGTCCTCCAACTGACATCTTTGTTCTTCAACACTTTAAAGAGGTCTTGTGCAGATTTGCCTAATGCAATCCATCATTTGATATTTTTGCTGCTGATCCATGAGTGTTAGTGGTTGATTTCAGCCAAATGAAGAAATGAAGTCTTTAACAACTTGAATCTTTTCTCAATTTATTTTGACGTTATTGATCCAGAGGTAAGGATTTTCATTTTCTTTACATTGAGGTGCAACTCATACCTAAGACTGTGGTCTTTGATCTTCATCAGTAAGTATTTTAAGTCTTCTTTGCTTTCAGAAAACAAGGTTGTATCATCTGCATATCAAATGGGTCTTCATCCAATATTGATGCCATATTCTTCTTAACATATTCCAGTTTCTCAGATTATTTCTCAGTATACAGATTGAATAAATATAGTGAAAGAATACAACCCTGGCACAGACATTTCCTGATTTTAAACTATTCATTACCCCCTTATTCTGTTCAAATTACTGCATCATGTGTACAGGTTCCTCATAAGCACAATTAAGTGTTCTGGAATACTAATTTTCGGCAACGTAGTCTGTAGCTTGTCACGATCCATACAATCTAAAGTCATTGCATAGCTAATAAATCTCAGGTCAACATCTTTCTGGTAATCTCTGCTTTCAGCCAAGATCTGTTTTATATCAGCAATGGTAGACCTCCTTCTACATCCTCATCTGAATCCAACTTGAACCTCTGGCAGCTGCCTTTCAATGTACTGCAGCAACTGCTTTTTAATTATCTTTAGGAAAATTTTACTTGTATGTGATGTTAATGATATTGTCTGATGATTTTAGCATTGCACTGGATCACCTTTCCTTGAAAGAGGTCCATACTAGTGACTATTTGAATCAGTTGGACAGGTAAGCTGTCTACCAAATTTCTTGGCATAGATGAGTGAGTGCCTCCGGTGTTGGATCAATTTGTTGGAAGATTTCAATTTGTACTTCATCAATTCCTGGAGCCTTGTTCTTCGCCAATGCCTTCAGTGCACCTTAGACTTCTTCCTTCAGTATCATTGGTGCATGTCTTATGCTACCTTTGAAATAATTGAACACTGACCATTTCTTTTTGGTACAGTGACTTTGTGTATCTGTTCCATCTTCTTTTGATACTTTCTGTGGTATTCAATATTTTGCTCATGGAGTCCTTCAGTATGACAGATAAAAACTTGATTTTTTTGTAGTTCTTTCAGCTTGAGAAATGCTGAGTATGTTCTTCCCTTTTGGTTTTCTAACTCCAGGTTTTTGCAAATTTCGTTATAGTATTTGACTTTGTCTTTTTGAGCTACCCTTTGAAATTTTCTGTTCAGATCTTTTATCTCTTCATTTTCTCTATTTGCCTTTTTTCCATACTCTCTTCTGGCATGCATTTTGGTCTTTTCCTTCTTCCTTGTCTTCTAATGACCTTTTGCTTTCTTCCTGTATGATATTCTTGATGTCATCACTCAACTCTTCTGATTTTCAGTCATTAGTATCTAATGAGTATCAGCTCGAGAAGATAAAGCCAAATACTATAATAAAATATGCAAATATTTAGAGTTAGAAAACCAAAAGGGAAGAACACGGTCAGTATTTCTCAAGCTGGGGGAGCGGAAGAAAAAATTCAAGCCTCGACTTTCATTATTGAAAGATTCACTGGGCAAACTATTGAATGATGCAGAATGCATCAAG
>NW_006408553.1:24151589-24178095 GCF_000296735.1 Chrysochloris asiatica | reverse complement strand
GGAGAAGGAGGTCATGCTGGGTAGGGTGGAGGGTCAGAGAAAAAGAGGAAGACCCCCAACGAGATGGATCAGCCAGGTGACATCATTGATGGACTCAAGTGTGGCAGCGGTAGTGAGGTAGGATCGAACATTGTTTCGTTCTGCTGTGCATGGGGTCGCTATGAGTCGGTTCCGACTCGATGGCACCTGACAACAACAACAACAGTATCTAATGCATCAAGTCTGTTCTTCAGATGATCTCTAAATTCAGGTGGGATATGTTCAAGGTCATATTTTGGCTTTTGTGAGTTGTTTTCATTTTCTTTCAGCTTCAGCGTAAAATTGCCTGCATCACAGACTGCTGGTGCCGGCATGGCAGGTTGTAAACTTTCTACTCCCACATTCATCTGCTTTCCAGTCACCCAAGTGCTGTTAAGAAAAGGAGCCTCTGTGTCCAGACCACCACAGGGTCCCAGACCTACCACTTTCCATAGTTGTGCAGGTGGTCTATGTCAATTCTTTAATGTTTGCATCCACATAGCTAACACTTTTCCTGGGATGATATGGCAACAATTCCAGAATCACTTCAAATAAACATTTTCTTTTTCTTGTTTATTTTTTGTCCCAGCAGCTTACTATACATGAGGTGAACATTCTACCCTTTCCCCTTTCTGCTTGGAAACCTTGTGGCTAAAAAGGGACCAATAATCTCTGTTATCTATTTTGTGGCCTCACCTTTACAGTTGGGTTGCCATCTTTTTTAATATTCAAGCAGACCAACTGGGTTTTAGTTTACATTGTAGACATTGCTTGAGACAGTATTGCCTCATCTCTTCTAGTGATAGAAACTTACACTAAGGACTTGTACCATGGAGAAAACAGTTTGTGTTTGTGTCTGTTACTTCTTTTGTTTACTAATAGGATAAAACGAAATAAGGCATAGTCAAAAAAAAAAAAATGATTTCTATTGACCATTCATTATTCCTGTATAGTTACTTGTTGTTAAGTGTCATTGAGTTGGTTCCAACCCATAGCAACACTGTATAATTGGATTAGAACCGCTGACCTTGCAATTAGCCATCCAGTTCTTATCCTACAGTGCCACACCAGGACTCTGTATAGTTATCTAGTTTATAAAATTTGTATATGCTCCCACATTAAAAATTCTGATTTGATATGCATATAGTAGTAATAGGAAATATAGGGTTGTACATTGACTTACTAGTGATTACATCAGCAAGAGAGCTTTGTGCTCCTTGGAGCAGTCAAGCCTACAGATAGAATTTGATTCCTGCCAAGATCTGTTGTAAAGGAAACTAGCCCCACCTGTTGTTCATATTCAGTTTGGTTGTTAGCAACAGGAGTTGTCCATGAAAGCTTCTCCATGAGTGGATGTTTCTCTTGTTCTGAGCAGTATCATAAAAATTATCCCACTCAGAAAATGTTTAAGGAAAATATATCATTTATAAATGTGCTATTACACTGAACAATGACCAAGGAAGTGAGTTAGGACTGTATAAGTATATTCACAAAGTACTGCTATGTTGTAGGAGGATGTTTATTTTTGCTTTGCATTTTCATTGTGGCTATTAAATTTGAAGTGAAAATTGTGCTTTCTTATTTAATTTTATTTTCATATTCCAGGACTTCTTTCACTGTTGATTTTCTAACTCTCATTTACAGTATTTATAGAATAATACTATAAATTTTGCAATAATCCACAGGCTTACTGTGAAGAATAAATAATCAAAACAACTAGCATATTTATTGGTATATAATATATTGGTATATTTATTGGTTTATAATATCTGGACAAATTGTCAGGAGGGACCAATTGCTGGATAAGGACATCATGTTTGGTAAGGTGGAGTGTCAGAGAAAAAGAGGAAGACCCCCCCCAATGAGATGGATTGGCCAAGTGGCAGCATCGATGGACTCAAGCGTGGCAACAGTAGTGAGGTCGGCCCAGAATTGGACAGTGTTTTGTTCTGATGTGTATAAGGTTGCTATGGGTATGTACTGACTCGATGGCACTTAACAACAACAACAACAACAACTATTCATTCAATAGATGTTTCGTCCACTCCTCCTTTTGTATATTAGACTATAACTTTAGTTCATTAACCAAAATTTTGGTCTTAAATAAGTTAACTTCTGAAGTCATTAGATTTTATTTTATTTCCTGTGTTTGTATGTGGCAGGTAGGAAACGAGGTGATTGAAAAGTCATTGGATGTGTTTGCTTTGTCTTTCAGATGATTTAGCACAGAACAAACATCAGTGAATTCGAAAACTGATACACATAGGTTGGAGCTTTCTTGATTTTTTGTTTTAGTTTTGCTTTGTTTTTAAAGCACATTCTGATAGTAAATACAGATTTCTGTTGGTTCCAGGGTGTGCTTTACAAGGTGGAATAGGAAGACTGCTGATATAAATGCATGTTTGGCATGAGGGCTTGTGCCAAAATTAAGCAAGGGTTTTCAGACAAGAATTCAATTTAACAAGTGTTATTGAGTATCTTCTCTGGGTAAGCCACAAATCTCAGCCAGAACCCACCAGGGAGAGTGGATAGACCTAATATTGACATAACTTTATCTCAGTGCCTAGTACCTAGCCCTTGTCTACACAGAGCTTAGAGCTGAATAAGGGATTTAATTTTGAGAATACAGTAATTTAAGAATGTCCTTATAATTCTCACAATGCTAATGAATTATAAGAACTAGCCTGAGAAATTTGCAAATGACAATAAAAATTTTAATCCCTTAGTTTACTGCATGAGCTGCTATATCTCTATGTGGTGATGGTGAGTCCTTGAGTCGATTTTGACTCATAGCGACCCTGCTTTGGGTTTCTGAGGCTGTAATCTTTACAGGAGCAGAAAGCCTCTTCTTTCTCCCTCAAACTGATATATTTAAACTGCTGATCTTGCATTTAGCAGTCCAACACATGACCCACTATGTACCAGAGCTTCTTATGTCTCTATGTATATTTTAATTTCAATTCTCACAAATAGCTATTCAGGTTCTAGGCTAATTTGAATGGGAAAAAAAGTGGAATTCAAATATATCTTTTCATTTTGTTTTATTGAAATACAAGAAAACATATGCCACATCAGTTTGTACATGCACAATTCAGTGACATTGGTTACATTCTTTAAGTTGTACCAGCTTTCTCATCAACCTTTTCAAAATGATTTCATCAACATTACCACAAAGTCATTGCTACACAAAGCTTCTCATCATATTCTTCCAGGCTGCTGTTGTCAATTCCAAATACATCTTTTTATTTTCAAAAGACAAAATTTCAAACTCACTGTTTATGCAACTTGGGTTTCCTTGTCATGTGAATGAATGCCTGTGCAATTGACAGAGAAGATTGGCCATAGGTACAATGCCCAGTGTTGTGTTGTTGTCAGCTGTCACATCTTAGGATCTTTGTCAGGTTGCAGACAAATGATTATTCTCAGTTGATAGACTAATTTTGCTTGTTCTGAAATGGTAATAATCTAGATCTGTATCTATAGCAAACAAATAGACCAATTGTCAAATCTATTCTGATTTATAGTGTTCCCATGCATTTCAGAGATCTAAGCTCCTAGGGTTTTCAATGGCTTTGATCTTTTGGAATTAGTTGACCAGGCCTCTTCCCCAAGGCACCTCAGAGTGAAATTGAACTGCAGAGTTTACAGTGAGTAGTCAAGAGCTCAGCTGTTTGTACCACCCAGGAACTTTGTTTCTGTCTCTGTTTTTATATATATTTATGTGAAGTATTGAATTTTAGACTTACATACCAAGACAGATAGATTATTTCAGCACTGAAAGAATTCCTGAGGCTCCAGCCGACTGAGTTTTTATTGAAAATATTCATAAATGATCAAAGTAGAGTTCTGTTTTGTTTTTGTTTTTGTTTTTTTCCTAGTTGAAAACAGGAACTTTAAAAACAGAAACCCATTTTCATTGTTTCTGTTCCTATATTATTTTTGAATCTGCATGAATACTCTTGTTAAAAAAATTCTGATATTTGACAGGGCTAAGAAACTATTTTACAAGATAACCCATATATTTAGAAGTTGGTTGGTTACCTAACTTCTGATTAAAGGACAAGTAAAAGATTTCTTAAGTTGACAACTGAAATCTAAAGTAGGACATGGAATTTTTTATTTCTCTGTTTTTTCATCTCTTTCTCTACAAAGACAACCTGCGTATAGCAAGATTTATTTTCTTGATCCTTGTTTTTATTATGGTATGTATTCTCCTACTTGGAATCCTGGTATGACACTGTAGGATCAGCACTGGGCTGTGAACCACAAGGTCAGCAGTTCAAACCCATCAGCTGCTCCTATCCAGGGTTACCATGAGTTAGAACTGACTGAACAGCACTTTACAGCAACAATTTCCCTACTCAGTGAGGTTCTGGTTTAGAGTTGTTGTTGTTAAGTGTCATTGAGTCAATTCTGACCACAGTGACCCTGTACAGGGTTTCCAAGAAGCAACCTGTGAGTTTAAACCACCGACCTTGTGGTTCAGACCGACTTTGCAGTCTAGCACATTAACCCAATGGTGAAAAAAAAACCTGCAAATTTTGTCTCTCCTTCTCAAAGCAACTGTCAAACCTGGAGAGAATATATGGAACAGATATTTTGGGACTCTAAAAATTAAACAATAACAAACAGATTGAGAAAGAAAAAAAATTAAAGTACTATAAAACCTAGAGAGAATAACCATTATATTCATTAGTAATGGGCAACATATTGATTGAATGGTACAGGAAGCATAAAAAAACAAAAAAAAAACAAAAAAAAAAACAATGCATAGAGTTTCTGTAACTAAAACAATTAGATGATGTTCAAACATTTTAGGAGGTAGCATATAATTAAGAAGCAATTATACCAAAGGAAAAAGTCTAAGCTTCACTGAAGATAATGGCAAAAATAATAATAATAATAAAATACAGTCTCCAGGAATGACAGAATATCAATTTAGATACTTCAACAAATGGATGCACTGCTGGAAGCACTCGCTTGTCTGTCCAAAGAAATTTTTAAGAAGAAATCCATATTTGTGCTCATTCCAAAGGAAGGTGATGAAACGAAAACAGAAATTATTGATCAATATAATTATTATCACACACAAGTAAAATTGTACAGAAGATGTTTCAAAAACTGTCACAGAAGTGCATCAACAGAAATTCAAGCTGAATTCAGACGAGTACATGGAATTAGAGATATTGTTGATTTCAGATGGATCTTGGCTGAAAACAGAGAATACCAGAAAGATGTTTATCTGTGTTTTATTGACTGACTAGGCAAAGTCCTTTAAGTATTTGGATCATAGCAAATTATGGATACTATTGCAAAGAATAGGAATTCTTCTCTGTGTTCCTTTGGAATCTGTACACAGACCAAGAGGCATTTGTTTGAACAGAACAAGGGGATTCTGCATGGTTTAAAATTAGGAAAGTTGTGTGCCAAGGTTGTATCCTTTCATCATACTTAGTCTGTATGCTGAACAAATAATCTGAGAAGTTTGGACTATCTGAATAAGAATATAGCATCAAGATTAGAGGAAGACATATTAAAACTTGGGATATACAGATGACATAACCTTGCTTCCTAAAATCAAAGAAGACTTGAAGTACTTACTGATGAAAATCAAAGACTACAGTCTTCAGTATGGATAATATGGCAACGTAAGTAGAATAAAACTCCTCACAACTAGACCAATAACCAACATCAAACTGAATAGAGAAAATTGTAAGTTGTCAAGGATTTTGCTTTATTTGGCTCCACAATCAATGCCTGCTAAAGCAACAGTCAAGAAATCATACAACTTATCGCGTTAGGTAAATATGCTTCAAAAGACCTCTTTAAATTGTTCAAAAGGAAAGGTACCATTTTGAAGGCTAATTTGCACCTGACTAAAGCCATGATCAACCATGATCTTTTCAAGCATCTTATCTGCCTGTGAAAGTTGTACAGTATATAAAGAAAACCTAAATAGAATTGATGCCTTTGAATTATGGTGTTGGTGAAAAATATCAAAGACACCATAGGCTACCAGAAGAATGAACAAATCTGTCTTGAAAGAAGTATAGACAGAATGCTCCTTAAAATTGAGGATGGTGAAACTTTGTCTCAAGTATGTTAGGCATGTTTTCAGAAGTGATAAACCCTTGAAGACAGATATTATGCTTGTTAAAATAGAGGGTCATTGGAAACCAATATGGTCCTCTATAAATTGGACTGATACCATACTGCAACAATAGGCTCAAACATAACAGTATTATGGATGACACATGTCTGGACAGTGTTTTATTGTGTTGGACATAGGATGCTATGTACAACAAAATATTCTATGACCCTAAACAACAACAATAATGCTCAGTCTGGACTTGGAGGTAACCAGAGGTGTACATCATATGCAACGGAGAGAGCTCTAAGAGAAGCCCTCTAGTTGGCGATAGGGAGTATGAAAGGGCTCCCTTGGCCATGGCTTGGATGGTAGCAGGGAACCTATAGATACCTACAACTTTTAGGGGAAGTAAATTTGGTTTAAAAGGCTAGAGAGTAAAAGAACACCACTGTTTTTTCTCTTTCTCTCTGATGCTTGGCCTCCAAGACAGGACTGATGACTAGATGGGATTAATTAAGGTGTAGTTTACAGGCTACAGTACCAAAGATATGTGTTTCACAGAGCTGGAAAGTACTAGATTGCAGAAGAAAATAACACCTGAACAGCAACCTCATTAAGTTTTTGTGGTTGTTGTTGTGGTTTTTAATGAACACCTGAGCATACTTCTAAATTGTATATAAACATGTCTGGCTCTAAGTAGTATTCCAAGACTTTGAGAAAAGAACTAAGAGACATTCTCCCATTTAGGCTTCAGATTGGCCGATGGAGGGCAAACATATTGGTTATATCTGAATAGACTTAAAAGCTTTTAGTAATTAAACTGACATTAAAAACCCATGGCTATAGAAAATCAGTTAGAACCTGTAGACAGAATTCTCCTGGATAAATTATCTACTTAAAAAACAACAACATTTCTTTAGAATTTAAACAAGAGTCAATGTCTTATCAAATAATGTTGAAAATGTCTAGGATACAATCCACAATTGCTCAGCGTAATAAAACCATGATCATGCAAACTCACATAGTAAAAATAACATACATCAACTCCAAGAGAACACAGATGCTGGAAATTTCTGACCAACTCTAAAGCACTGATTATGAAAATGCTCCACAATGAAAGGTGCTGACTCCTTAAGTTAGTGAAAAGAAAGTGTTAAAATAGATTTAAGGATATATGTTTAAAATATATGACAATTTTAGAACTCAAAATTATAATCACCAAAATGAAAACTCTTAGGAGGGACTCAAAAGCAAAGTGAATATCACAGAGAAGTCAGGGAACTTGCTATAGAATAACAGAAATTTCTTATTTGAATAGTACAGGGAAAAATGATTTCAAAAATGAGTATACTCTCAGGAACTTTTTGAATAATACCAAAATGTCTAATACCCATTATATCCAAGACTTTGGAATTCCAAGAGGAGAGTAGGAAGAATACAGCACAAAAACAGCAATTACAATTATATATGTGTATAGTCTTGGTGATTTCCATTTTATTAACCTGCTAAAATTTATTTATGTTATTATTCAGAATATCTTGGTAAACATTTAATGTTTATATATGTGTGTTGTTGTTAAGTGCCGTTGAGTCAGTTCCAACCCATAGTAACTTGTGTAGGTTTCTGTGTAGGTTTTCTGAGGAGAAGCTAGTGAGCTTCAACTGCCAACCTTGTGGTTCAAACCGACCTTGCAGACCAGTACATTAACCCACAGCGCCACACCAGGGTGCCATATCTATATATGTATATATGGAGCCCTGATGTGGCACTATAAGGTAAGTACTGGAGTTCAAGTCTGTTTGAATTGCAAGGCTGGTGATTCAAACTCACCAGCCACTCCTCAGAAGCTCTATACAGGGTCACTATGAGTCTAACTGATTCTTACTAACATTCTATCTCAAAACAACAGAATCCATAGTCTTTTCAAGGGTAACATTTACCAAGCTAGACCTAATTCTGAGTCATAATATAAATATTAGCAGTTTAATAAAACTGAAGATACAAAAAGTATGATATCTTACCAACATTGAAGTAAACAAAATTAATAGCCAATAGATACTAGAGACAAATTTATAAAATATGTGGAAATTCAACAATGCACTTTAAAAACACTCCCTATATAAGGTCTCAAGGGAAATAATAAATTACTTTTAACTGAACAATTAAAATACAACATATAAAATATGTGCTGGGCTAACACAGTGCTTTGAAGAAACTTTTAAATATCAAATGCATATATTACAATGAATGAAGAAAAATCTACAAAAATCCTACAGTGGACATCATACTTAATGGTAAAAGGTGAAATACTTTCCCTCTAAGATTGGAATCCTGGTGTGGCACTGTACGATAAGCATTGGATTATGAACCACAAGGTCAGTAGTAACCCTATACAGGATGGCTATGGGTCGGAACCGACTCGATGGCACTTAACAACAACAATAAGATGAGAATAGTTTAAGGATATATGTTCCCAACATAATATTAATAGTCCTATTATTGTTGTTAAGTGCCACAGAGTTGATTCCAACCCATAGCGATCTTGTATAAGGTTTTTAAGGAGCAGCTGGTGAGTTTAAACAAAAGAACTTTTGCGTTCAAACTGACCTTGCAATCCAGTGCATTAACCCACAGCTCCACACCAGGACTCCATTAATAGTTCTAGTAAGTGAAATAAGGTAAGAAAAAGTACATAAAATGCATACAGATTGGAAAGGAAGTTTTTTTTTTTTTTTTCTATTTGTAGATGACATGATTTGTCTATGTAGTATATCCAGAGAAATATAAATAGATGATTCTCCTAGAACTAATAAGTAGGTCTAGTAGGTTGCAGAATATAAACTCGATACAGCAACAATATATTTTTTAATCAAGTATATTTTTATATGTTGTTGTTGTTAAGTGCCGTCGAGTCGATTTGAACCCATAGCGACCCTGTGTAGGGTTTCCAAGGAGCAGCTGGTGAGCTTGAACCACAGACCTTGCAGTTCAAATGACTTTGCAGTCTGATGCATTAGCCCACTGCACCACACCAGGACTCCATATTTTTATATACTAGTAATAGAAAATTAGAAAACAAAATTTAAATGACCATGCCATTTAAAAGAATGCCAAAGTATGAAACACTTAGATATAAATCTAATCAAACGTATACAGTATATCTGTAAGCTAAAAATTAGAAAATAATTTTGATAAAACCCTCATAAAAGAAATCAGGCTATAGCCATAGAGTTGATTCTAACTCATAGAAACTGATAGAACAGAGGAGAGCTTCTCCTAAGAGCTTCTGAGACTGTAAATCTTTCCAGGAGCAGACAGTTTAATTTTTCTATAGCTGAGAAGCTGCTGGATCTGAACTGCAGACCTTCTGGTGAACAGCCTAACACTTAAGGCACTGTGCCACCAAAGCTCCTAAAGAAAATGAAATAAATGGAGACCCATATCATGTTTGTTTATTAAAAGACTAAACATCGTCAAGATGTTTATTTTAAAGAAAAGTGATTTGTAGATATACTTCAAACCTAATCAGTCTAACCAGAATATTTTATAGTTGAATATAAGCTGATTCTAATATTTATATGGATAGCTCAAGGAGCTAAAATAGCCAAAACACTTTTTAGAAGGAAGAATCAAGTTGGGGGAATTAATACTATTTGATTGTATGATGACTTACTAATTATAAAGCTAAAGTAATCAGGATGAAGTGGTATTGGATAAGGGATCAACACATAAATCCATAGAACAGAATATGGAATGTAGAAATAGATTTGAGCAACAAATATTCTAGTTGATTTCTGACAAAGATGCAATAGTAAGGCAGTGGAAAAAGGTAATCTTTTCAATAGTGTTGGAACAATTAGAAATCTATGTAACTTATAAACTAAACTCAACCTAATTTTTACCACACCTCATACAAAAATTGACTCAAAATGGATCATAGAGCAAACTGCCAAATGCAGAACTATACAATGTGTAAATGCGTATGAATTATGACTTGAGATTAAACATTGAGTTCTCAGACATAAACCAAACAAAAAGTAAGCTGGATTTTTATCAAAATTAAAATATTTCAGTTAGTGAAGGACTCTGTTACAAGCATGAAAAGATAAACTACAGACATGGAAAAAATATTTACAAGTCTCATATCCAATAAAGGACTTCAATTCATGACATGTGTGTGTATATGTATGTGTTGTGAATACTCTCAAAAAGCAATGGTTAAAAAAAAAAAAAATGTCCACCAAACAACACAGTTTAAACTTGGGCAAAAGCTTTCAACAGACATTCAACCAACAAGGATGTGAAAAACTAAAGCAAACGCATAAAATGTGTGCAGAATCATTAGCCATTGTTGTTAGGTGCCTGCGAGTTGTTTCCAACTCATTGGGAGCCTATATGATGTTGTTCTTAAGTGCTGATGAGTTGATTATGACTCATCATGACCCTATGCAGGGTTTCCAAGGAGATACTGGTGGGTTTGAACTAACAACCTTTCAGTTAACGGTTCAGTGCTTATCCTATAACACTCCACCAGGATTTCTGTGTATACAACAGAACTAAACACAATGCTTATCCTACAGAACCAACAGGCTCTCTCCCTGACCTGACAGTCCTTGTTGTTGTTGTTAGGTGCCAGTGAGTCAGTTCTGACTCATGGTGATGCTGTGCACAACAGAATGAAACAATGCCCAGTCCTGTGCCAGCTTCACAGGTGTTTGAGTCAATTGCTGCTGCCACTGTGCCAATCCATTTTGTTGATGGTCTTCTTTTTCAATGTCCCTCTCTTTTACCAGGCATCATGTCCTCCATCAGGGACCGGTCCCTCCTCATAACATGTCAAAGTATAAGAGATGAAGTCTCACCATCCTGGTTTCTAAGGAGTACTCTGGCTGTACAACTTCCAATACAGATTTGTTTGTTCTTCTGGCAGTCCATGGTACCTTATTCTCCAACACCACAACTCAATGCGTCAGTTCTGTGGTCTTCCTTATTCACTGTCCAATTTTCACATGCATATGAGATTATTGAAAATACCATACCCTGGATCAGGAGGACTTGACTCCTTAAATTGATGTCTTTGCTCTTGAACACTTTAAGGAGATCTTTTGCAGCAGATTTGCATTATGCAATACATCATTTGATTTCTAAACTGCTGTTTGCTTGAGCCTTGATTGTGGCTCCAAACGAAATGAACCATTTGTCAACTTTTCTCCATTTTTCATGATGTTATTTATTGCTCCCATTGTGAGGATTTTTGTTTTCTTTACACCAAGATGCAATTCATACTGAAATCTAGTAGTCTTTGACCTTCATCAGCAAGTATATTAAGTCCTCTTCATTTCTAGCATTAAACAGATTGTTAATGTGTTTTCATACAATCCTGATGTCATGTTCTTCTTCCTACAATCTAGTTTCTTGGATTGTTTGCTCAGCATTGAAAAACCATGGTGAAATGATTAACTCAGGGAGTGCACCTTTCCTGATTTTAAACCATTCAGTATCCCTTACTTTGTTCTCACAACTATATCTTAGTCTTTGTATGGGTTCTTAATGAGCACAATTAAGTGTTCCAAAATACTCATTTTCTGCAATGTTATCCACAGTTTATCATGATCTGTACAGTTGAAATTGTTTGCAGAGTCAATAAACTGGTATTCTCTTTGGCTTTCAGCCAAAATCTATATGATGTTAGTAAAGACATCCCTAGTTTCACATCCTCTTCTGAAGCCAGCTTGAATTTCTGGCAGTTCTCTATCAATGTATTGTTGCAGTCATTTTTAAACTATTTTCAACAGACTTTTACTTGCATGTGAATTAATTGTATTCTTCAATGATTTCCACATTTAGTTTGTCACCTTTCTTTGAAATGAGCTCAAATATGAACTTCTCCCTATCAGTTGGACATGTAGCTGTCTTTCAAATTTCTTAGCCTAAATGAATAAGAGCTTCCAGTGCTGCATCAGTTTGTTGAGAGATTTCCATTTGTATTCCGTCAATTCCCAGAACCTTGTTCTTTGACGATGCCTTCGGTGCAGCTTGGACTTCTTCCTTCAGTTCCATCAATTCTTAATCATATGTTACATCTTGAAATGGTTGAATACTGACCATTTCTTTTTGGTACAGTGACTCTGTACATATCTTTAATCTTCTTTTCATGTTTTCTGCATCATTCAATATTTTGCCCATAGAATCCTTCAATATTTCATGTAGAGGCTTGAATTTTTTCTTTCAGTTCTTTCAGCCTTACAAATGCTGAGCATGTTCTTCCCTTTAAGTTTTCTAACTCCTTGTCTTTGCACATTTAATTATAATACCTGTCTTTGTGTTTTCATCCTGACCTTGACATTTTCTGTCCAGCTGTTTTGCTTCCTCATATCTTCCATTCGCTTCAGCAAATCTTCACCGGAAAGCAAATATTAGAGTCTCTTCTGACCTCCATTTTGGTCTTTTCATTCTTTCCTCTTTTTTTTAATGACTTTTTGCTTTATTCCTGTATTATGTTCTTGATGCCATGGCAGTCTTTAGCACACATTATGTTCTTTGCCAACACCACAGCTCAAATGCATCAGTTCATCGACGATCTTCCTTATTCACTGTCCAGATTTTGCATGAATATGAGACATAGATATGAGACAGTTGTAGGAAACATTATTTAAATTAGGTGCTCTATAGTCCTCAAAGTGGCAGGTTTTGCTTTGTAACACCTTAACGAGATCTTTTGTAGCAGAGTTGTCCAATGCAATGAGTTGTGCATTTCTTGAGTTCCATGGGTGTTGATCATGTATCCAAGTAAAACTAAATTCATTAGCAATTAAATGCCCACTGCCATGAAAGCTACAATGGAGAATCATTAGAATGAAAAAACCAGAACACTGTCATTACTAAGGGTTGGTAAGGATGTGGAGCCACTAGAACTCTCATAAATTTCTTACAGAAATATAAAATGATGTTGTTAAATACTGTCCAGTTGGTTCTGAGTCATAGTGATGCTGTATAAGGCTTCTGGGGAACACTGCTGTGTTTGAGCCTATGGCTGTCTTAGCAGTCTAGCACTTATACACTACACCAGAAACCCACAAAATTATATAGCCACATGGAAAATAGTTTGGTAGTTTTTATTAAATAAAACATATACAGCCAGTCCCTAGCTTATATTGTATTCATATTATGATGAATCCCACTTACTGAAGTCTTTTGTGTGTGTGTACCTATCATTGTTAGTATGTTGCAGTATGTAATTTGCTGATGTAATCATAGCTGTAAGTTTATATATAATGTTCTCAACCCCACAGACCAAGAAAACATATTGAATATATAAAGATGCTGATCATTAAAGACAATAGTAATGAATCTTTTAAAATAAGGTATATGATTCTCATAAGAACCAACTTAAGAAGAAGTTGTAGGAATGGAACCCTGTCATAAGCTGTGAATTATTTGAATTTACCATATGACATAGAAATCCCACTCCTATATATTTATTCTACCAAAAGCATACTTCTATTTACCAAGAAACCTATATATGAATGTTTATAGCAGTTTTAGGACAACAACCCAAATGTCTTTCAACAGATAAATGGATAACTCTGGTACATGCTTACAGTACACTTGTCATCAATAGAAAATAATGAATCATTAACACATGCAACAAATTGGGAGAATTTCAATGGCATCATGCGGAATGAAGAAGTCAGTCTCAAAATTTAGCATACATTATGATATAACTTTTTAAACAAAATAATACTATGGCTATTGAGAACAAATTAACAATTTAAGGAGTTAAGAGCTAAATATTTTTCTACAAAGGAATAGCACCAGAGAATCTTTTGGGGTGATGGAACATTTCTTTATCTTGATTCTGGTGGCCATTTTAGCTATTAGTTCATTTTTAAAATTAAATCAGAAAAAAACCAAAAACAAACAAACAAACAAAACAAAACAAAACAAAAAAAACCATCCTCAGTGACTGTCACCTAAAGATTACTTCCACATTCCATAGCAGACAATGAATAGCTTCCAGTCTCGGGACACAACATGTTTTCCTACCACATTTCCAATCATTAATCTGTTCTGGCTCAGAACACAGTGCATCACTACTCACTGGTGTCATATTCACTTTAACTTTTTTGTATTCTCTAAAGATCCAGGACACAATAAACAATCTCATCAGTGTCTATCATTGAGACTAGCAGTGTGTCTGGAGCTAGTTACCTGGCAGATGTGATACCCTCTGTTTTCAGGGACTTGAGAAGGGATCAACATTTTTATCTGTGAGGTTGTGTAACTTCTGAAGGCATTGATGAATGGCATACTACTAACATTCTGACCAAATTTCCATGTGTTTAATATCCTTATGAAAAGGCAAAAGCAGCAGGGAGTATTAACCTGACAGAAACATGCTTGAAGGGAGATTGCAAACTTTTAAAATAATTGGCAAGTTGTTTCATAAAAAAGGGGGCATAGCTGTTCTCCACTTTCACAATGGATAAAGTAAAAGGAAATCTTCAAATGTACCATGAAGAATTACTTAGTGCTATTAGAAAGAAATTCCTATCAAGAATATTTGTTCATCTTATTGAAAATGTGGCTGAAGTTGTTCTTAGAGTCATTTAGGTCTCTTTAAGACTGGGATAGATTCTTAACTGTCTGAAGAGGTGGCAGTCAAAGCCCCCCCAGTGGTATGGTATATGAAAAGAACTGGCAATCTGCTCCTGTTAGGGTTACAGCCAAGCAAACTCTATGGAGCAGATCTACTCATCCTCTGCCAGGAATCAGAATCAACTCAATGTTGGTAACAGCAACAATGCAAGTCTGGATTCCCTAGGTGATGCAAACTCTTAAACATGCTCAGCTGCTAACCAAAGCATTGGGGGTTTGAGTCTACCCAGAAAGGCCCAGAAGAAATTTCTGAAAACCTAGCTATTGAAAATTCTATGGGGCATAATTCTCTGACATAGATGGGAGTTTTGTGAGTCAGAATTGGTTCCACAGCAGCTGGTTTCATGAAATTCTTGAGGAAGATGATCTCTGTGTTTCCAGTGTAGATTCTGAAGTACTTTGTGCAGCATGGGGCCGTTCTCTACCAGATCAATATTTAAAGAACCTGAAGACAGAAAATGCTGCTTCTCTTAGATGAGAGGCACACTCTGGTCCACTAATGGGCTTCATTTAAAACTGGATCACTTAGGGCCAAATTCATTTATGAAATATTTGCTCAGCTTTGATATTATAAAAGCCTCTCCAAAGCTAAGGAAGACTTGGAAATGGATTATTCATGTGGTTCTGCAGAGCTTGAGATCTAACATGGAATGAACTTAATCCTGCCCTAAGCATTAGAATTCTAAACTTATGAAAACTTTGTGACATGTATTCATATTAAGCATATTTCACATGCTATGACTCAAGTCATCTCAGTATAAGATCCCTGTTCTTCTGGATGGGGGCTTGAAAATCCTAGTGAAGGCAGATGGTAAAGTCCAGAATCTCTTCCATTCTTCCCCCTCCCCTCTCCCCCTCCCATTATGTTCCTGGCTAAATTCTGCTTAACTGTCATAGTTTTAATCAGTTTTACTTTAAACAGCTTGATAAAAAAATGATCTTGTTTTTAATTATCATTAGAAAAAAATCTTAAAACCAGATTTTGACAATATGCTACAATGTGTAATAGCATATATTTGCAATTGGTGTATTTTAATTATTTGTGAAGAAGTTTAATAATATTTGTTAATGGAAACTGGGCATATATAAAATGTTAGAGAAAAAAATTGTAGTGCATGATTCTGCCAGATGACTGAATCCTCTAGTCATTACTAATGAGAGGGAAAATTATGATTTATAATCTAAGTCCTAGACTGGGATGGTAAATTTCTAAAATGAATTTAGTCCTTGAATTCACCCACACCTGACTCTGTATCTCTTGTTATTAGCTCTGAGACTTTCCATGTGCTGCATAATGCTCAAGCACTTGACCATTGAAGTCACCCACACTTTCAATCCTAAATCTGCCAGTTATTAACAGCATAATAATGTATGATGTGGTCCTATTACATTCAGAATAAAAAAAACACCTCCATACAAAAATTACAGAGCAAAAAGAATGAAAGGTTTTGTGTTTGGTTAGGAATATAGATGATACAGATTCTCCTTTTCTTCAAAGTGAAAATAACATCTGCCTCACTGTGTAATTGTAAAATTTAAATGATTCTATTTGTATAATGAAATTAGAATACAACTAAGTATGCAGTAAAGTGTTCAATACTAGCAGCAGGAAAATGCATGCAAAATAAATGTGTCAAGGAAAAATAAAAAGCCATTGGGTCAGTTGATATATACTCCTATTTTCACCGAGGATACAAAGCAAACATACAAAATGTGCTTTATCTTTCTTCCTGCCAATAAAAAGAACTATTCAGGGGCTGGAGGGCAATCTTCAATAAGTTAAAATTTTATGTCATTGCTCCTTGAGCATCTCACTGAGAGGTGGTATTCTGTAAACTATGGTGCTCATGGTAGTTATTTTCATTGTCGAAAACTGACAGGTAATGTATTTTTTTAAAATCTTGGATGTAAGAATAATGCCAAAAAAGTGAAATCCAAAACCACACATAGTTTCCTCCTTGCTTAGGATAAAACTATACAGACCATTTTCCCTCAACTCTTTCTTTATCCATTGCCCTGGAGGTGAATGGGACTCTATGTTGCTGTTAAGTGCTGTTGAGTCAATTCTGACCCATAGTGACCCTGTGTATGTTTTCCAAGAAGCAGCTGGTGAGCTTGAATGACCGACCTTGTGGCTCAAACCAACTTTTGCAGTCCAGCGTATTAACCCACAGTGCCAGGGCAAAATGACTTCATAGGGTTTCTAAGATTGTCATGTTTATGGAAGCAGACTGCTATGTCTTTCTCCTTTGGAGCACTGCATCTTTAGATTAGCAGTCAAGCTCTTAATCACTGCACCACCAGGGTTCCATTCCTGAATTCTTCTTCCCTGCCCCACCTCCCCACCCCCACTCCCCAGGCTAGCCAGGGACTTATGACATGGCCTAATTTAAAATGATAAAAATAAAATGTCCTCTTTGATGAATTTGACATAAGAGGTATTAACATTGAGCTTTGATGTTGAAAAGTCATGATGCAGAGAGAACCCAACACTGCCATCATTGGCAATACATTGAACTAATGTGAGAATGTAGAAACTATGAATCAACATAGTTTATAATCTACAGATAGATGATGGATAATGTAGAAAAAAGGTGTATAGATTAGAAAATTAAACAGTAAAGATAAGCAGCTATGGCTGAATTCATGTAACTCTTTGTCCCAATAAAACCAAGTCTGTTGACATCAAGTTGATTACTACCCATAACAATCCCATGTGTGCCAGAGGAGAACTATGTTCTATACGGTTTTCTTTTTGAAATTTTTATTGTGAATTGAGTAAAGATATAGAGAAGATCAGTTTTACATCCAACAAATCATACACTTTGTTTCATCACAATGAAACATATATTTATAACATGTAACAATGTTATCCTACTTCTTCCTCCATATAACAAATGTTATCCTACTTCTTCCCTGTGAGTCTATTTCCATTGTACCTTTCTTTTTATACTTTCTCAACTTTGTCCTTAGGTAAATGTTGCCCTTTTTATCTTGAACGGTTAACCATTCCATGGTGAACTTACCTTACTAGTGTTGTTGTCCCCTCTATATACCTATCTACTGCTTGGCTGAAAATTGGGCCATGAAGGTGAGTTGTATTTAAGACCTAAACTGTAGTCAAAGGCCAAAGGCTTGGGTTACTCCAGTCTCTTTTTGACCATAATAAGTCTGGTTTGGGTTTTTCTCTTTATATAATTTTGAGTTTTCTTCCACATTTTCCCCCACTCTGTCCAGGACCTTCTAATGTAATCCCTCTCAGAGCAGTTGATAATGGTACATAGGCACCATCCATTTCTTCTGGTCTTAGAGCCATTGTGACTGATATTCCTATTTTCCTTTGGCCCATTGGAAGCTGACCCCAAGCATCTTCAAATTTCAATCATTCTTCTCTCTTCCACACATGGAGAGAACAACAGTTGCATCTTAGAAGGCTGTTAATGGGGTTTTAAGTTCCTGGTCACTGAATAGTTCTGTGATGAACATGGGTGTACACATATCTACTCATTTCATGGCTCTTATTTCAGGGCATATATACCACCTCGAGGGATTCCTATGTCATACGGTGTTTCCATTTCCAACTTCCTGAGAAGGTGCCATACCATTTTCCATAGTGGTTACACCATTTTACAATCTGCAAAAAAAAAAAAACCCACATTATTTGATGGATCACAGGGTGTAAAAGGATGAATGATGTGAGATTTTCTAGGTCTAAGAAAAAAAGGACCAAGACTTGTGAAGTTGGTGATCCATATAGTTAATATTCTCAGCTCCTAGGTGAAAGGTCAGAAGTTAGAATTTAACCATGAGTGCCTTGGAGGGAAGACCAGGAGGTCTGCTTCTGAAAAGTCGGCTACTGAAAGCCCTATGAATCTTGGTTCTACTCTGACATGTATGGGGTCACCATGTGTCAAAAATGATTTGATGGCAACTGAGGAGAGTGTTTTGAATTTAATGTTTACAACAAAATATTTCAAGTCAGAGAGCAAAATATTCACATTTTGTGTGGGGAGATGGAAAAGTAGTTTGGCTACAGAGGTAATAAAATAATAGAATTTACTGGACTTGATGGAGTCATGGTTCCTCTGTATCTGTACTGGCATCTCTGTAAGTTGAGAGCACGTGAAGCCAAGAGGAACAGTAACTCTTCTTAAGTAAATGCAAGCAGTAAGCAAATTTGAGAGGTTGAGTTGACATGTTAGTGGAATATACAAAGGTACTTCAAAAAGGTTTTGAAAAAACCGAATTTAAAGGTAATGAAAAATTTCCAAGAACTTTTTGAAATCTCCATGTATAAGTAGAGGTACATAGGACATGATATTGTGGTCGTGGTGGTGGTGGTTGTTAAGATCTAGTGAGTTGATTCTGACTCATAACAAACCTGTATTGGGTTTCCAAGGAGCAACTGGTGGATATGAATCCCTGACCAGCTTGTTGTTGTTGTTGAGTGCCATCAAGTGGGTTCTGACTCATAGTAACCTTGTATAGGTTTTCTGAGGAATGGCTGACATATTTGAACTGCTGACTTTGCATTTCAAACCAACTTTTCGGTCCAGTACTTATCCTACAGTGCAACACCAGGTTAGGAGTTGTTATTCAGTGATGTTGAGTCGGTTCTGACTAATAGCGACCCTGTGTAGGGTTTCCATGGAGCACCTGGTGAGCTTGAACCACTGATCTTGTGGTTCGAATTGACTTTTCAGTCCAGTGCATTAACCCACAGCGCCTCATAGATGTCATTAAATTGGTTCCAACTCATAAAGACCTTATGTACAACAGAACCAAACACTGCTCAGTCCTGTGCCATCAGCACAATTGTTGTTATGTTTAGAATCATTGCTGCTGGCACTGTGCCAATCCATCTCATTGAGAATCTTCCTCTTTTTAATTGTTCCTCCAATTTTCCAAGCATGATGTCCTTCTTCATGTACTGATCCCCCCTGACAACATATCCAAAGAGTGAGACCAAGCTTTGTCATCCTTACTTCTAAGGAGCATTCTGACTGTACTTCTTCCAGCACAGCACCTATGGATTATACCTTGATAGATAGTGGTGGTAGATGAATGTACACATATCACAAAAATGTGTTTGAGGGTTTACCACAAATCTTCAAAGTTTACACAATATCTACGATATAGGGTTATATGCTCACAAACTTATTAAATGAGTGATTAAATGAATAAAACAATGTTTTCACAAATAACCATAGATTCAGGATTCAATTAATAATAAGAGCTCCTCTAGAGCAACAGAAGATACATCTTCAAAGAAAGATCATCTGGAAAAACTCAAAACAAAAATGGCAGTCTGTTTGGCTACTGTAAGAACAAGCAAGTTGTTCACCAGGGAGTCATCCAAGGCAAGCAATCAAGTCCCTTCATGACAAATCCCCCTCCAAGACTGAAACTCAAAAGGAACACATGAGCAGGCATGCAAACTTGCCGGTGACCATGTCGGTCTACTGGTGAGTGGAAGAGGGGGAAGGGCAGCAATGAAGAAATGGACTGACTTCAACCATGTTCCATAGACACCTGTTGACCTGGAGATGGGAGAGAGACTTGTGGGGGCGGCTTGGTCCAAAGTGTGATGAGACCTGGGGACACCTGAGCCCATGTACAAGGACATAGCCACAGAGGGCTAGAGCTGAGAGTGAAGCATCTAGCTGATATGAAGTGAGGGGAGATGCACATGAATGCCCAAACTTGCAGTACCCATTTGGCCTAACATGATGGCTTGATAATCAGAACTTGACTAGAGGAAGATTTTTTTTTTTTAATTGATAAAGGAAATGAGTGTAAATTGTTATGATTTGATGAACTTGATCTATACTTATAGATGTAGTAGTTCAAAATACCAACTGAGAGGGAAGGAATCTTTACATCAATTATCAATCCTATCCCCTTTGTATACAGGGTAGATAGAGACAGGTAACTTAGACATAGGCTACCTAAAATGAGGGGGGAATAAAGGCACAAAGTGACTGGCTTACATGTTTTCAAGAGGGAGCTTGGTTTAAAAGTGTGCAGGGGAAGGTAGAATCCCCACTGAATAATTTTCATCTTGTCTAGATGGTTGTGGTGAAAAGAGATGGGGATAAGATTCTTAGGATTAAATAGTGAGAAATGGTTATCATGACCAATCACAACTGTCACTGCTGTAAAGGTAGAAGTTTTGTAACAAAAAGGGAGGAGTAGTTAATCTTACAATACAGAAACAGAGGACCCTAGGACCATCAAAAAAGAAGAGCACAAGCAGAGTGTGGAACCCTATCCAGAGAATCAGTGACACCAGAGATGGAGGCAGAGATGATGACATGGAAAGAGGGAGCAGCTGAGGACTATGGACTCATGGGAAAAAAGGGACTGGGTACTGGCGGCCAAGAGGAAGACTTGCAGAATGTGCCCTTTTGTTGTTTAAATTATTATATATTCATGTTTCTGTGTACATCCCCCCCCAGACAAACAAAAGAACAAACAAACAACAACAAAAACAGGGACTGGAAGCAAATACTGCTGAATAATGATGCACAGAGGAGATTGTCATCATTGCAATGAAATGATGATGTAAAGCCAATGTTCTCCCATGTAAACTATCACTCAGTTCACAATAAAAACTTTTTAAAAAAATTAATGAATAAGAAGGGCTCCAGGATCTCCAGCTTAAATTTTACATACATGGTCTCTGGACAACTCAACTTTGTCTAATAATCTACAGCACTAGAATTTAACTGAACAAGAGGATGAGGGGTGGTGTTTTGAGATCAAGGCTCTTTTCATCATGAAAGCTACTGGGTGGCCTCTGACACGATGTGTTTAGTTATCAAACATGTCAGCTAGTACCATGGAGAGACCACATGTGTTAACAGTGACAGGCATAACAAGGGTCAGGGATGAAAGGTGAAGTGCAAAGGGTTTCACTGAGTTTCTGTTGCTACAACAGTTTCTGATAGGTGGGCTACATGAGCAAAAAGAATTATGAGGCTTCTCTTCTTAGGCTGCTCAGGACTTTTTTTTTCCCACATTGAACTACATATAATTGTATATCGAATGCTGTGATACTCACTATAACTTTGCTGTTTGTGGGGCATCCCAAACTGATACTTGAAACTGTTCTTTCTCACAGACTTTCATTTTGCCTAATTTTAATTGGTTGTATTTTCTGATTACAAAAGTAGCATATATTCATTTTAAAACATTAAGGACTTAAAAAAGCACACTAATTTATAAAATGAAAATGCTTATAAAATATTTCCCCAAAGAAATCCATATTTGCTCTACATTCTTCTAGTCAAATTTAAGATAATATTTCAATAATGTATTAATTGCAAACATTTTCTGTTTGACACTGGTCAAAATTAAGTTACTACCCCTAGGAATCATTATAATCGAGGCATCATGTGCCTAAAGAGCTTGACTAAGCTCTATCCCTCCTCTATTCCTTCAGATGTAATTCCCTTGAAATTCTAGTTACTGTTTTAGAGCTTGCAATAAGGCAACAACATTTCTCAGGAGATAAATATAGAGGAACCTAAAGTGACTATTGCCACAATTCACAAATTACATAATCTTAGTCTATATTTTTCTCTTCTCTCCCTCCTGCCTTGTCACCAAGCCTGTGGAAACCATACTACACATATTTTGACACTTTTCTTGCTTTGAATAACTGTGTATTCACTAGCTGTTTTAAAATAATACTTCTTCTCTACATCTTTTAACTCAAAAATGTACATAGAGACTGGAAGACTTGCATGGGGGCTGGTTTCCCAGATCACTCTCAAAACCAAGAAACTAAGCTTAATTACCATCCGACTGATTAATTTGTGTTGCACATAGTATCACATGCAACTGACCCATGTGTTGCAGAGAAGTGCTCCATGAGTTTTTCTTTGTTGTTATTGTGAGTTTGAATCACCGACCTTGGGATTAAAATTGACCTTGAAGTGCAGTACTTATCATACAGCAGGACTCCTTTCTTGGTTATAATCTTTAAAAAAATATTTTCCAAGTTTTTCTTCTATGGAACTGATGGAGGAGTGGGGTCAAATGATCAAACTTTGGGTTAGCAGTTGATTGTACACTGCTTGTGCTACCTAGGCTGCAGATAGACCCCACCTGGGGGTATTTTCCTTGGTGGGTTCATATGAGTACTCCTTCAGCACTGCAGGATGAGAACTAGGATTTTCTTAGCAGATGAATTAGGGATGCAGCCATCTCTCAAAATCAGATTCATATTCACAACATTCACAGATTGTAGTAAATACAAACCAGATATCTCTTCAGACCGTGCTTGACTCTACCATAACTGTGAAGCAATATCAGATTGCTATGCGAGATCTAAAGAGGAACATGACAAATCTGTGATGTACTATCAGATTTCCCCAGTTTTTAAATATCTAGGGAAAACCCCCCAAAACTAACAGCCTATATAAATTGCTCCTTTTCTATCCATGTACTTCTTATCAGAACCTGAACGCATTTTAGCCTATGAAAGTAGCTTTTATTGTTGTTGTTTAGTGTCATCTAGTCGGTTCTGACTCATATAGTGATCCTTTAAAGGATTTCTGAGGAGCAACTGATAGGTTTGAACTGCCGACCATGTGATTAGAAGTTTAGTGCTTATCCTACAGTGCCACGCCAGGAATCCAAACTTACTTACAAAAAGAGATAAAAATTCCATGGCACACAATACCCTCAGACTCAAAAATTGTCCCTGGGATGTGACAACTCCTCCATGCACAACCTAGTATGTGTCATGGGTGAAGAACTTCAATGGGGCAGTCACATGGAACGCTGGTCCTGCTTAATTTCTTGAAACTGTTCTGCTGTTTATAAATCATCCTTCCATGTAAGCACTCCACCTGCCATCATTGTTGTTGTTAGTTGCTGTTGTCTCAGTTCTTACAGTGACCTTATGCTCAACAGAACAAAACACTGCCTCTTCCTGCACCAACCTCACAATCATTTCTAAGCTTGAGCCTATTGATGCTGCTACTGTGCCAATCCATTTCCTTGGGATTCTGCCTCTTTTTCACTGACTCTTCACTTTACCAAGCATGATCTCTTACTCTAGGGACTGGTCCCTCCAGGTAACATGTATGAAGTATGAGAGATGAAGTCTCACCATCCTAGTATCTAAGGAGGATTCTGGCTGCACTTCTCCAACACAGATGTGTTTGTTCTTTTGGCAGTCCGTGGTACTTTCAATATTCTTTTCCCGCACTATAACTCAAATGCATCAGTTCTTATATGATCTTCCTTATTCACTATCCAACTTTCACGTGCACATGAGGCTGTTGAAGATACCATGGCTTGGGTCAGGTGCACCTTAGTCTTCAAGCTGATAGCTTTGCTCTTGAATTACTTTAAAGAGGTCTCATGCAGCAGATTTGCCTAATGCAAATATATCATTTGAGTTCTTGAATGCTGCTTGCATGAGTGTTGATTGTGGATCCAACCAAAAGGAAGTTTTTGGCAAATTCAGTCTTTTCTTCATTTACCATTATGTTACTTTTTGGTCCAGCTGTGAGGATTTTTGTTTTCTTTATATTGAGGTGCAATCTATATTAAAGGCTGCAGTCTTTATTCTTCATCAATAAGTATTTTAAGTCCTTTACACTTTCAGCAAGCAAGTTTGTATCATCTGCATGTTGTAGTTTGTTAATGAGACTTCCTCCAATCCTAATGCTGTGTTCTTCTTCATACAATCCGGTTTCTTGGATTATTTGCTCAGCATACAGATTGAATAAGTATAGTGAGAGAATACAATCCTGGCATACATCTTTTCAGATTTTAAACCATTCAGCGTCCCTTTGTTCTGTTCTAACAACTGTCCAGTGTTCTATGTACAGACTCCTCATGAGTACAATTAAGTATTCTGGAGTACCCATTCTTTGCAATGTTATCTATTGTTTGTCATGATCCACACTGTTGCAAATCTTGTCCTATTCAATAAAGCACAAGTAATCAGCTTTCTGGTATTCTCTGCTTTCAGCCAAGATCCATCTGATATAAGTAATGGTATCCCTAGTTCCATGTCCTCTTTTGAATCCCACTTGAATTTCTGGCAGTTCCCTGGTGATGCACTGTTTTAGCCGTTTTTTTAATTTAACTTTAGCAAAATGTTACTTGCATGTGATAATAATGATCTTGTTCGATGATTTCATTGGGTCACCTCTCTTTGGAATGGGCACAAAAATGGATCTCTTCAGACTAGTTTGCCAGGAAACTGTCTTCCAAATTTCTTGGCATATATAAGTGAGTGCTGCCAGGGTTTCATCAATTTGTTGAAAGTTTTTAGTTTGTCTTATATCAACTCCTGAAGCCTTGTTTTTTGTCAGTGCCTTCAGAACACTTGGATTTCTTCCTTCAGTATGAATGTTTTTTGATTATATGCTAACCTTAAAATGATTGAAATATTAAGCATTTCTTGTTGGTACAGTGAATCTGTATGTCTTCCATCTTCTATTAATGCTTTCTGTATCATTCAATATTTTGCCAATAGCATCCATCAATATTGCAAGATGAGGTATGAATGTTTTTCTTTCAGCTTGAAAAATGCTGAGTAAGTTCTGATTCCAGGGTTTGCACATTTCATTATAATACTTTACTTCATCTTCTCGAGCTACGCTTTGAAAGTTTCTGTTTAACTATTTTATTGTTAGGTACCATTGAGTCAATACTGACTCATAGCAACCCTGTGCACAGTGAAACAAAACAAAACACTCCCCGGTCCTGGGCCATTCTTACCACTGTTGCTATGCCTAATCCCATTACTGATGCCACTGTGCCAATCCTTCTTGTTGGATGGAGGTCTTCCTCTTTTTCTCTGACCTGCCACTTTACCAAACATGATATCCTTCTCCAGGGTCTGGTCCCTCCTGATAATAAGTCTTAAGTATGAGAGGTAAAGTCTGCTCATCCTGGCTTCCAAGGAGCACTCTGGCTGTACTTCTTCCAACACAGATCTATTTGTTCTTTGGATAGTTCATGGTACTTTCAATATTCTTCTCCAACACCATAACTCAAATGCATCAATTCTTCTACAGTCTTCCTTATTCACTGTCCAAGTTTAGCATGCATATGAGGTTATTGAAAATACCATAGCTTGGGTGAGATGCACCTTGGTTCTCAAGCTGACAATGAATACTGTTTGTTGGTTCAGTGGTGAAGATTTTTTTGTTGGTTTGTTTATGTTGAGATGCAACCCATACTGAAGGTTGTGGTCTTCAACTCTTTTACTTCCTCATTTCTTCCATTTGCTTTAACATTTCTATGCCAGAGAGTAAGTTTCAGTATCTTCTGATATCCATTTTGGTCTTCTGTTTCTTTCCTGTCTTTTTAAATGATCCTTTGCTTTCTGGTGTCATTGGTGAGGAAAGTGATAGGAAATGTCTTTTTCCAGTCTTCCCTTGTCCAGATTGATCTAGCTAGGTGGACTGTGAACTTATGCTACAAGTTCTGCACGCTAGCATCATAGCTGAGAAGACAGAAAAATCACTCCTGCAGCCTACATGACTGCTGTTGCTGTTGGGTGCCATTGAGTCGGTTCCAACCCACAGTGAGCCTTTGGCAAAACAGAATGAAACAGTGCCTGATCATGTGCCATTTTCACAATTGTTACATTTGAGCCCGTTGCTGTCACTGTGCCAAGAATATGATTGTTACTATAGTTTTCCCTTCTGATAAACCTAGGAGGAGGGGCACAGACACCTTACATACTTGCCCAGAATTGTATCTCCA
>NW_006408553.1:24148718-24151209 GCF_000296735.1 Chrysochloris asiatica | reverse complement strand
GTTCTGACTCGATGGCACCTGACAACAACAACAACATTAAACAAACCATTAGGTTCAGAGGTGTGGTTGTGGTGGCTTGTTCCTGAAACCCAAAGATGCTAGCTAGGAGAGGAATGGAAAAGACGTGCTCTCCAAACTTGTCCGAAGAACTGCCTCAAAAATACTAACTTTTATTTTAATTACAAGGAAAGATATAGCTGTTAAATAGTCTGTAGCATAAAGTCAACAACCATCCACATAATTCTTTTTCCATGGACAAAGTGCATGGAAATCCAGATTATAATCAGAATGCCAAATTATCCATTTATAATGATAAATGCATCTGTCATGTGTATGAAAATATTACTTGACATGGCTCTACAAATCCATTCTGTCTCAGATTAGTAACACAGGATGCCAAATTCTCTGAAAGTTGTTAGGGAATATGGCTTTAAGACAGCAGAAAGAGTAAGTTTTAAGTTGTCTTCCCACTAAAACAGTTTTATGCATTCCCCTTTCTCCCAGGCTGACATGCCAAGAAAAATATACAGCTTTAATCCCTGTGACCAAAGTAGGCAACACAATGTTGGCTTTCCTTTTTCCATTCCTTTTGCTGACCAACTACCTCCCTCTAAATAGAAAATGATACAATTTATTTGGCTTTTGTGTACCTATAGTATTGATTTATCCAATATCAATCACATTTCAGTCCTTCATCCTTAGACCTACTTCCAGATAATCTTAATTGGTGGTAGGAATATTTCAAAATGCTGAAGTCAAACATTATAGTTTATTGCTCTAACCCCACATTTGTTTAATCTCATTTTTCAAATCCTGGAAGTCAACTCATTGCAGCCCAGCCTCTTGGCACTAAAATCACTTTAGTGTTTCTTTACTATGTTTCTCCAAATGGAAAATGAGGCAGGAGGGTGAGGCTCGAGAGAAAAATAGTGTTCTCTTTCCCTTAACATTTAATGTAAATTAAAAGGAGAATACAAGTTCCTTTTAAAAATATAGAGAATCCTCAAAAGTTAAAAAAAAAAAAAAAGGTAGGTTATCTTCTTTTGGAGATATTAAAGTAAATATGATATGATTTGGAGATGAAAGTAGTTTTAGCATAAGTGAACAGGCCCACTTCTATCACTCTCTGGAAGTACTCATGGAATGTCTCCAGAATCTTCTGCTACTTTCTCCAACACACAAGAATAGACAGACAAATGGTCACATGGTACAGATTCTGGGTTGTTGTTGTTGTTGTTAAGTGCCGTCGAGTCAGTTTCGACCCATAGCGACCCTGAACAGGGTTTCCGAGGCTGTAAATCTTTACGGGAGCAGATCGCCTCATCTTTCTCCCGCTGAGCAGCTGGTAGTTTCGAACTGCGGACCTTGCGGTTCGCAGCCCGATTCATAACCACTACGCTACAGATTCTGGGTACCCACCTGCAAACATGTCAGCTTCAGAATTAAGATGACAAAAAGTCAGAATAATCAAAGTCTATCTTAAGTCATGAACAAATATGATCAATTTCTTTTTCTAATCAAATATGAAGCATGTTTATAACTAGATAAATAGATCTATATACAGGGAGCATGTTTATATGCAAAATACAATAATCTGGAGTTCTGAAGCAATAACTATGTAAGCAAATTGGTTTTGATCGGCTATCAGTTGTCTTTCCCATTTATTTATTTTGTGTTGAGCCTTACACCGGGAAAGGCTTGGTGCTTTACACGAAGTCCTACATGTTTGAACCTCACAAAGGTTCAAAGGTTTGCAGATGGCCTGGAAAGGTAAACATTTGTCCTAAAGTCATTCTTCAGCTTTTGACTTGGCTTGAGATTTAATTGCACCTCATTAATATGGGCAGCTGGGTGTGAATTTGTCAAAACAAAATACATCAAGAGGACTGAGAAAATATTTCATGGTTGGAGATTTTTATCTATACACCCCCTACCCTGATCCATGTTCATTACACTTCTAACTTCAAGAGCCTAGATTAATAAACATGCCCTGTCCTCTAGGTCACTGGGTTAAGTATCAGTTCAATCTTTTTGAACTTTTCACTTTTTATGTGTGAATTTAAACTATGTACTTACCAAGCTCCAAAACAAAAAGCCTATGAAACTAGAGGACACATTGAAATAGTAAAGTGAACAAAATACAATAATGGCTCTTTGCTTTTCTGAGCTGAATCCTCCTTTGAAGTATATTATTTTTCATATTTGGGTTTCCAGTAGTATTTTTGTATTAGAAAAAAATAAGAAGGCAAGGGAAGGACTATAATGCTTAACCCTAATTATTAATTGTTGTTGTGTGTCCTAGAGTTGCTTCCGACTCATGTTGTTGTTGTTGTTAAGTGCCACGGAGTCGATTCCAACTTATAGCGACCCATGTATAGGATTTCTGAGGAGTGACTGGTGAGTTTGATCCGCTGACCTTGTGGTTCAAACCGACCTTGCAGTCCATCCCATTAACCCACAGTGCCACACCAGGACTGCTATTTAATTACTA
>NW_006408553.1:24146127-24148233 GCF_000296735.1 Chrysochloris asiatica | reverse complement strand
GTTGATTCCAATTCATGATGATTGATCCTGTAGGACAGAGGAGAACTGCTTCATAGGATTCCCAAGGCTGTGAATCTTTACAGAAGCAGACTGCGTCTCTTACAGAGCATCTAGTGGAACTAATGTCATTTGGTTAGCAGTCCAACACTTAACCCACTGTACCACCAGGACTCCTTTTGCCCAGCATGACTTTCTTCTCCAGGGTCTGGTTGCTTCTGATCGTATGTGCAAAGTGCTTGAGATGAAATCTTGCTGCTCCTCACTTCTCAAAGGAAGTGAGGCTGTACTCCTTCCAAGGCAGATTTGTTTACTCTCCTGGCAGTACATGGTATATCCAATATTCTTCAACAACATCCTAATTTAAAGGAACCAATTCTTTGTTGGTCTCCTAATTCATTGTCCAGCTTTCAAATGCATATGATGCTATTGAGCCAGGCACCTTAATCATCAAAGTGACATTTGTGCTCTTTACAACATTCAAAAGAGCAGCAGGTTATTGTTATTGTTATTAAGTACTGTCGAGTCAATTCGGACTCATAGCAACCTTGTATAGGCTTTCCAAAGGAGTTCTAGTGTAGTGTTGTTGGATAAGGGCAGGACTGTTAAACACAAGATTGTGATTCAAACTTACCACTTGCAACTTGGAAACCCTATGCAGAGCTATGAGTTGGAACTGACTTAATGGCACATAGTAATCGCCACTCGTCTGTCAGTTTGTCATACCACTTAACACCACTGTTATTCAAATTTACACGCCAAACACTAAAGCCAGTGAGGATGAAATAGAAGAATTCTACCAACATCTTCAGTCTGAAATAGATGAAACATGAAATCAAGATGTATTAATAATCACTGGTGATTGTAATGCAAAGGTTGGGAGTGAAGAGGAAGCATCAATAGTTGGAAAATATTCCTTAGTGATGGAAATGATGCTGGAGATCACATGATAGAATTCTGAAAAACAAGTGATTTGTTCATTTCAAATACCTCTTTTAAACAGCATAAAACATGACTAAACACATGTACTTCACCAAATAGGATACAAATAAATCAAATTGACTATATCTGTGGAAAGAGATGATGGAAAAGCTCCATATCATCAGGCAAAACAAGGCCAGTGTTAGATTGTGGAACAGACCATCAATTGCTCATAAGCAAATTCAGACTGATGCTGAATAAAATGAAAACAAGTCCACAAGAGCCAAAATATGACCTTGAATATGTTGTTGTTGTTGTTAGATGCCATCAAGTCAGTACCGACTCATAACAACCCTATGCACAGCAGAACGACACACTGACTGATCCTGGGCCAACCTCACTACCCCACCTGAATTTAGAGATCATCTGGAGAACAGATTTGATACGTTAGACACTAAAGACCAAAGACCAGAAGAGTTGTGGGATGACATCAAGAACATAATACAAGAAGAAAGCAGAAGGTCATTAAGAAGAAAAGAAAAAAATCAAAATGGTGGTCAGAAGAGGCTCTGAAACTTGTTATCCAGTGTAGAGATGCTAAAGTAAACAGAAGAAATGAGGAGGTACAACAGCTGAACAGAAAATTTCAAAGGCCAACTTGAGAAGAGAAATTCAAATATTATAATGAAATGTGCAAAGATCTGGAGTTAGAGAACCAAAAGGGAAGAACATGCTCAGCATTTCTCAAATTGAGGGATCTGAAGAAAAAATTCAGTCCTCAACTTGCGTTATTGAAGAATTCTCTGGGCAAATTATTGAGTGATACAGAAAGCATCAAAAGAAGATGGAAGGAATACACAGAGTTACTGTACCAAAAGGAAATGGCTGATGTTCAACCATTTCAAGAGGTAGCATATGATCAAAAACCAATGATCCTGAGGGAAAAATCCAAGGTGCATTGAAGGAATTTGCAAAGAAAAAGGCAACAGGAATTGATGGGATACAAACTGAAATCTTTCAACAAAGTGAGGCAGCACTGGAGGCACTCTCTCATCTATGCCAAGAAATTTAGAAGACAACTATCTGGCCAACTGGTTGGAAAAGATCCATATTTGTGCCCATTCCAAAGAGGTGACCCAATGGAATGCAGAAATGAGAGAACAATATCATTGACATCCCATGTGAGTA
>NW_006408553.1:24111585-24143481 GCF_000296735.1 Chrysochloris asiatica | reverse complement strand
GGACATTGGCACAATGGCAGCAAGAGGCTCAAGGGTAACAATTGTGAGGATGACACAGGACCATGCTTTGTTTCATCTGGTGTGCATAGAGTTGCTATGAATCACAACCAACTTGCTGGCACCTAATAACAGCAACATCAGATATTAAAAGAGCCATGGTGGCACAGTGCCTTAAGCATTGGGCTACTAGGCAGAAGATCAGTGGTTTGAACCCACCATCCACTCTGCTTCCTATGGAATCATTCTACCCTATGCTATATGGTCACTATGATTTGGAATTTACTTGTTGGCAGTGGGTTTGGTTTTGGATTAAAATAGTTGAACACTGACCAGTCCTTATAGGTACAGTGACTTGGTGTAATCCTTCCATCTTCTTTTTGATGCCTCCAGTGTCATTTAGTGTTTTGCCCATACAGCCCTTCAATGTTGAATATAGAGACTTGACTTTGTTCTTTGGTTCTTTCAGCTTGAGAAATACTGAGTGTTGCAGACCTTGTGGACTATGCAGGCCGTAGGCTCTGAGGAACAAATTCTGGCCACTGGCAGTCATGGCAAATTGTTTTTCATCTTAGTGTTCAGTTATGTTTTTTATTTACTTCCAAACATGAGCCCTTAATGTCCACAGATAAATGTAGTATTTTCCTAAAACCAAGACTGTAAATGTCTCAAGGTTAAACCTTTCTCCAAAGGATTAACTGAAAATAGTTTAGCTATTTCCTTGTTCTTTGTTCTATAGACAAAAAAGCTATCCTCCCTAATCCTTTTCCAGGTGCAGCCCATTCACCTGGGCTTCTCGCCTCTTCCTGCAAACCTGGCTCAGGAAGCCAAAACAGCGGGACTCCGCCCAAGCCTTTTGTCCTTCCCTTTCACCTTCTCTCAACTGAGCTCAGGGGCTATAGATATGTTAATTGAGCCTGAGAAACCAAGTTGCAGGCCTGGGATTCGAACCAGAGACGTACGATGTAAATTCACCTGAATGTCTGGAAAATTACTGATGTTAGCTGTACCTTGTCTTAGTCCCTCCCAGCTTGGTGTGAAGCTCCTCCCCTAAATAAAATGGAGACGCAGGCTGGCCCAGGTGTGCATTACAGGTTGGAGGGCATGCAGTACAGTTTGCAGGGCAGTGAGTTGCTGCCTGCAGAGGCCACGATGCCTATAGTCCCAAGTCTGCCCACCAGTGATGCAACTACCCTGGTTTCGGGGTGCCTCTTTGTCCCCTTCCTTTTGTCTTTCTGTGTATTCTTTTGCTATCCCTATCGCCGCCGGATATCCCCTCCTTGTGAACCAAACACTCGTGAACAACACAACTATGTCGAGGACAGTCCCCGACAACTGAGTGTATTCTTCACTTTTATTTTTTAGCATCAAGTCTTTGCACATTTCATTTAATACTTTATCTTCTCATGTCACCCTCTGAAAACTTCTGTTTAGCTCATTTACTTCATTATATATTCCTTTCACTTTAGCTATGTACATTCAAGAGCAAGTTTCAGAGTCTCTTAGGACATCCATTTTGATTAATTTTTTTCTCCGTCTTTTCAATGAACAATGTCTTTGATGTCTTCTCACAAATCTTCTAGTCTTTGTTCATTAGTGTTCAACACTCACTTTGAACATTAATTTTTTAGATGTTATCTAAATTCAGTGGAATATATTCAAAGTTGTACTTTGACTCTTGTGGACTTGTTTTACTTTTCTTCATCTTCCACTTGCACTTGCATAGGAGCAATTGATGATCTGTTTTGCAGTGTGTCCCTGGTCTTGTTTTGACTAATGCTATTTGTTTATTTTTACAGATTGATTGATTCCTGGGTATTCCATCCATCAAAGTCCACTTGTGTAATAATTCTTTATATTTATAATAAAGGTATTTCCTGTGAATAAGTTGTTGGTCTTGCAAATTTCTATTTGCATGTGATGTCTTGTGTAATTGCTATCACTAAGACCATATTATTTAGCTACTGGTTCTTCTTGTTTCTGACTTTCTCATTCAAATCACCAGTAATTATCAAGGCACTTTGATTATATGGTTGATCAATTTCTTACCTCAGAAGTTGGTAAAAATCTTCAATGTGTTCATCTTTGGCATTAATAATTGTTTGTGTGTAAATTTAAATAATAGTTGTATTAACTACTCTTCCTTGTAGGCTTATGGCTATTATCCTACTATTGGCAACCTTTTATTTTAGTATAGATCTTGAAATGTTCTTATTGCCATTCCTTTTCAATTTTCATTCCCAGAATAGTAGATCACATGGTTGTGCTATTCAAAATGACCAGTACCAGTCCACTTCAACTCACTAATGCCTAGGATATTTTTTATAACTTCCAATTTGCCTTGTTTCATATTCCAGACATCCCACATTCTGATTGCTAATTAATGTTTTATAAGTTTACTAATTAATGTTTTCTCATTTTGAGTTGTGCCACATCAGAAAAATGAAAGTTCCAAAAGCTTTGCTCTATCCACATTATTAAGGTCATCTGTACTTTGAAGAGGCAGCTATTCCCCAGTCATAAATTTGGGTACTTTCCAACCCATCATACAAGGCCTCATCTTCCATCATATCAGATGGAATTGTCTGATTCAGGCTCATTGTCCATCATATCAGACAAATGTTCTGCTGATATCCATAAGGTTTTCACTGGCCAAGTCTTTCAGAAGTAGATTGCCAAGTCCTTCCTCCTTCTTCCTTGTCAGTCTTAATCTGGAAACTACTGAGACCTGTCCACCATGGATGACCTTACTGGTATTTGAAATACCAGTGGCATAGCTTCTAGCCTCATAGCAACAACAATTACCACAGTAGAGACAAGTGAGGGATTGTCAAAATGTTACATGCCAATGTGCAAATTAGTAAATTGTGCCAAAATGCTGCAGACGAGAAGCAACCGTCTTCTGGTTCACCTTCCCTAATACCATTCTCACTGTGTAGTGGCATATTTTGTTTCCTTCCAGTCTCTCTTCCTTCCTTTTCTCTTCTCTTTGTTGAAATGTTTTTTATTTTAGACAATCTGGTAGCAAACTCTATATATTTTTTCAGATTTACACAATTTTCATTTATACTTTGCAAAATGGAGATTTTGCTCACAAGTGTAAGTCCCCCTGTTTCCGTTAACATAATTGTAATATAATTGTAAGCTTTAAGTATTTCAAGTTGTTTTCTTATTCTGACAATTTCCATTATTTCTTTATCTCCATGGGGTATAATGTAGATCTTAGTCTCTTACCTTTTCCCCAAATTTCTGTCTCATTTCAGGTGCAACTTTCTATCAACAACTCTTTTACTGTGCTTAGATTGCTGTTTTTATTCTGTGATAAAAATACAACCAATGGTTAGTTTTTAAAGTAGACCAATAAATAGTACTTACATTAAACCACATAAATGTTAGATAAAGAAGTATGTTAAGGTTACATTTATTGTTATTATTATACATTAGAGACTTGGAGAATAAACAGTACTATAAAATTAAAGGAAAAATCACAGCAATCAGGTCCAAATTCATGACCTTTAGTTCTTGATATTTAGCATCCAGTTTCAAGACAATATTATTTTTCTTATATGTAGTTATTTGCTTAATATTAACTCATAATTATTTTATGAATTGTTTCTGTTATCATATCTTCATATATTTTTTTATTCTCTATCACATTCTCAAGTTCCTTTGGTTCACTCTCCAGATTCTCCAAGAATCTCCCTTCCAGAGTCCTTCCTCCTACTCCAGTATGAACCTAGAGCTCCTAAACCTACTGCTCTGCTGTCTTCCTCAGCTTAATTTTATGGTTTTTCTTGGTTAAATCAATATTTCCTAGACTTGGTGTGGTTTTTTTTGTTTTGTTTTGTTTTTTTTGGTGTCTTGGTTGATCATCTAATATTCTTAGAATGCATTCTAAAGTAACATCCTAAGAATGAGAATATGGTACATAAATATTATAGTTCTTGCAAATGCTCAGATCTGTGTAAAGTGTTGGTTGAGTGTACAATTTGAGGTTGGGAACAGTTTTCCTTTAAAGGCTCTGTACCACTGATAAGAAATCAGGTTTCAGATCGGGTCTCAGGCCTTCTAGTTCTTTCTGAAAACTTTGAGAAACATCTGATTTTTTAAAATATTTTCAGTGATACATTTGAGGATCTTTTGGCACTTGTTATGCTGTGCACTCAAAGAGGCTTCTTGATCTATAGACTCATAACTTTCTTCAAATATGGGAAGTTTATTTCTATTGATTCTTTAATAATTTTTCACCTTAATTTGTTCTTTTGTTTTTCTGTGGATACTATTAATTGAATGCTAGGTCTTTCAGACTTACCCTCTCTTATGATATCTGTCTTAATTTTTTTTCTCTTATAGGTAATTTGTATTTCTATTGTTTTTGTTTATTTCAAAACACTATGATTCTAATTTGTTACCACTATTTCCTGTTCTCTTTTTTAATTATTATCTATGAAAGCATCTCATTTTAATTGTTTTATTGTAATAGCTTCTCCACTTTTTTAAGTGCATCACAATTTTGTTTTTTACTTTCCTGTTTCTTAAGTGGTCTGTTTTCCAGTTGGCCTATATTGATCTTTATCCATAAAGTTGATGGACATCATTGATATGAATAGATTGACTGATTCTTATGATTTTCCTTTGATTTTTGTAGGACCATTTATCCTCCAAGTCTCTAACCTGATTTGGAATTCTAGACATAGGAGAAGGAAAAGAAAGGATTATCAGATATCACTTTAGGGCAAAGAGGTGAAATTTAACACCAAAGAGTCTCTTCCACAAGATAATGAGAAAAATTTTATTCTCAAGTGTAAATATTTAATTTCTTTCAAATATCTTTTCTCTCTCCTGGGAATTTCTTCAGTAATTTTAGTGAAGCACTGTCCATAATTTTAATTTTGTTTTGTTTTGGATTTTTATTTCTGATTCTCAGTTTTGTTGTTGTTGTTGTTTACTTGGGATTAACCAGTTATTTGTTTTCTGGGATGACACAGAATGGAATGATAGATTGCAAAGAAAAACCAGAGTACATAGCTGTTCCGTATATAGTACTTATATCGGGCTTCGTGTACAATCACCCATTTTATTTCTGTTCTTGGACCCTTTTGGGTTCCTTTGTAGATTGCTCTCACCAATTCTGTCATCATCTCATAGGATATTTTGATACGTGACTTCTACTTGTTCTTACTAGCGTCCCTTCCAGTGTTTGGCCTGCATGGCACTCTCACAGTGACCAACCTTGTAGTTTTCTGTGTTGTTTTGCACATATTCTTTTTTTACCATGTGCTGTCAATTTGTTTCTGATTCACAGTGACCCTGTGTGGGGTTTCCAAGAGCAGCTGGTTGGTTTGAACCACTGACTTTTTGGTTACCACTCCCATATTTATCCTTCAGCACCACACCAGGACTCTTTTTTTTAAATCCTACTGCATATTAAATTCATACAAATAATATATTTATATGTGGTTGATATTTATAAAATAGAAAAATATGAAGGAATTTATTACATAATTATTTAGTGGCTATAAAATGAGTACAGGAAAATATATGCTGCGTCCCTGAGTCACAGTAAATACTTGCCTAAAAACCAAAAAATTTAAAATCACTAAATCTGTAAATAAATTAATTCTCAACTTATTGGTTGCTATTAAAAAAAAAAAAAATCTAAGTACTTTCTTTTAAGCTTCAGACCTGCGCCCAATTATTATTACTGTTATGACTTCTGATGTTATACTATCTCTGAGTAATAAATTCCTGATTATTCCTCTTGACTCACTAATCTATTTACAAATGTAGTTGATTCTTGTTATTAACACTATTTATATTCCAGCATTAGTAAATACTGAATCACTGCTCCTAGGGAAAATACAAGATGAGGTTCCTATGAACTTCTGGTTACAACGATATCATCAAATAATCAATACATATATCTTGTTTGATGTATGGCATTCTAGAATAAGCACTGGACCCCAAGATCAGTTTGAAATGCAAAGTCAGCAGTTCAAATCCACCAGTCACTCCTCAAAAACCTTATACAGGGTCATTATGAGTTGGAATTGACTTGAAAACATTGAACAACAACAACAAGTACAACAATTTAATATATAAGGAGCCTTGGTGGTATAGTGGGTTATGCATTGGGTTGCCAGTTACAACATCAACAGTTCAAATTCACCAGTCATTCTGTAGGAACAAGATGAGATACTCTGTTCCCATAAATATTTACAATCTTGGAAACAGTACAAAGAGTTGCTATGAGTCAGAATTTATTTGGTTTGCTGTGGGTTTGATTTGGGGGGTATTTAATATTTATTGTTGATTCATTAACATTGAATTCACAGCCAATAGCACTATTATTAATGTCTGAGTGAGGCTTATTTAACACACTTTTTTTTTTTTTCCTCATGAAGCATATCATCACCATCTTGAGCTTGGGGACCCTACCTAGACAGTACATCAACATTATGCATGGGAGTCATTTTATTCCACAAAATCCCCTGAAGGAGACACAAAAAAGGAAAAACCTGGCTCTAAGCAAATGTTAAAATGGACATGTCTTTACAACATGAGAGCTGAAACAAGATGATAGAGTGTTGCCTTGTTCAACTTATCTGGGAATGCTCGATTTGAGTGACTTTAATTTTTTGTTGCTCTGTGTATGTCTGGGAAAGACTGTGAATATACTTGAGTATTGAATTTGGGATTACAAATAAATTTTAGTGACAGGCAAATTCACAAGTATGGAACCCATGAATAATGAAGATCAACTATATCATTTTGTAATCACATTTACTTCTGAGATTTGTTTACTTATTTGATATGTACATATTTTTCCTTGAGATATCATAACAACTACAGAAGTTCTCGTCTTATGATTGATTTATAAGCATAATGACTGATCTTTAAACTCACAGATATTGACCCTTAAACTAGTTTGTGTACATTTATGTACATTAGTTATGCACAGTGGTTTACACCATATGCCCTTTTGATAGTGATGTTTTTTTAAAACAAACATTGTAGATGTTAGTGAATTACATAAGACTCAGTTTCTCAGTGACCCATCCGGTTGCTGACTTATTTTTTCTTTCCTGTCACAACTCAGAAAATCACATATGAGTACATTTGGTTTTGTTGAATACTCAGAGTTATCCAGGTGAACTTTTTGAAGAGTTGTGCCAAATAGAAAAGAGTATATAGTGAGAAATATGAGCCACATTTCATGCTATGTCATATTGAAATATAAATTACAGGAGAAATTGTAAAAATAAATTCTTGCCAAAGCAGAAACAGGAGGAGGTTACTGAGGAGAGAATGAAGTTCTCAGAAAATGCTATTACATAATAGATATGTACATAACCAAGAGATGTGAATTTCAGAAAGCTTCTTAGCCAGGTGTGGAGAACAAAGGACCCCCTTAGTTCACACACTTCTGAAGCATGTCAGTTGGAAGACTAGCATGGGATCTCAGACAGTTTTATTGTGTTCTGTGCAGTGACCTTTTAAAAGGGAAAGGTCCTTCCTGAGGTTATTTCAAGTCCACTCATGCATCTACCATAGAATTTCCTTGGTAGGAGGTGTGAGTGTCATGGCACAGCTCTCTTCAGAACACAGCCTACATAACTGAAGAATTGTGCTTCAGGGATACCACTTAAAGGAGCAGAAGGATGTCTCCCTTGCATTTGTCTTGTTACTGATTACATAGGATCTGCTAGTTTTTGAAACCTAGGTTTTGAAAGGAGTCCTGTTGTGGCATGCAGGATAATGCACTGGACTACAAGGTTAGTTTGAGCCACAAGGTCGGTGGTTCAAACCCACCTCTTGTTCCTTGGAAACCCTATCCAGGGTCGCTATGAGTCTGAACTGACTTAACGGCACTTAACAACAACAAGGAGCTCTGGTAGAGTAGTGGTTACGAATCGGGCTGCGAACTGCAAGTTTAGCAGTTGGAAACTATCAGCTGTTCCGTGGGAGAAAGATGAGGCTTTCTGCTCCCGTAAAGATTTACAGCCTTGGAAACACTGTACAGGGTCGCTATGAGTCGGAACCGACTCCACGGCACATAACAACCAACTAAACAAACAAACAACAACAATTTTGTATAGGAGTCCTGCTGTGGCACTACGAGCCAATGCACTGGACTGCAAAATTGGTTTGAACCGCAAGGTTGCCAGTTCAAGCTCACCAGCTGCTCCTTGGAAACTCTATACGGAGTCACTATGGGTAAGAACCGACTCTACAGTGCTTAATAACAATTTTGTATAAGGAGCTCTGGTGGCGCAGTGTTTAAATACTTGGCTGCTAGTGAAAAGGATGGTGGTTCAAACTCATCAGCACATGCATGGAAGCAAAATGTGGCAGTCTGTTTCTGTAAAGATTTACACCCTCACAAACCCTATAGAGCAGCTCTATTCTGCCCTAGTGAGTCTCTGTGAGTCGGAATACACTTCCTGGCAACAGGACTTTCGTTTTGCTTTCTAATGAATTAAAGTGCTACACTTAGGAAACAACTGAAAACAAATTGAATTTCTCATCTACATGGAACAGTCAAATACAAATCCGATTGTTGCTAGGATTGTCCAAACCATGGAAACAGGAGAAGAAGGACCCTTGTCTGTAATTCAAGAAACTTGTACTACAGTAGCCCTTTCTGTTGTGATCATAGACACAGTTTGACACTGGCCTATTCTAGTCCATATTCTAATCCAAGATTGACTTAACTGATTTCTTCACGCAATACCTTTCAAACACATTTCCTTTCTCATAGCTTGATACTTGGCATTGTAAAAGATTCATTACAATAATTCCTTAGGTTTCATTAATAATTTTGTTGATTCTTTAGTCTGGTGGTATCTTTTGATTTATCACAGGCATGATTCTTATTGTTTTCAGAGTCATTTGATAATCACTTTAATGAAAATACCTCATCACTGTTGCAATCTTTTGGCAGTCCTCAAAGGCAAAAATTTCTCTATTTTTTTAGTATTGAGATGACATCCTTCCAAATAATCTTTTCTCTATTGAGTCTGGGGGGAGGGGTGGGGAAACGATGAGTGTGAGAGGTAGAAAAAGTATTTTAGTTAGATGTTGAACTACATATGAAGAAAACTATGTTGGTAGGTTTCTTATTTTCATTTTGATGTGTTTTTTGTGTTTTGCTGTTATAAGTGTGTGTGTGTGTATGTCAGTGTGTGTGTAGACCACTGTAAGATGTAAATGTTCTTTAATTAATTTTAGACTAATAGTTCCTCCAAATGCAATTGTAATCTGAGATGATCCAAAAGTTAGTTAGCTGTATGTTGATTACCATCGCTTACTGTTTTCCACTTGATTAAGTTCATCAAGAGTGAAAACAGGATTGCCTAGGCTTTGTCACATATTGTTGAAGTCAGAAACAATAATATACAACACAGAAAGGAAACTCCAGAAGAAAGCAGCTGAAACTAACCCATCTGGAAGGAAGCTTCAATTAAAATGATGTTCAATGAATGGGAAAAAAATGGAATGATCAAATTGGTGGCATGACCAACGCTTGATAGTGGAATTCCATAGTGTCTGTAATGGGTGATTAGATACTGCCATTTATTCTCCATACAAGTGAGAGTGAAAATGGGGAAGATTAACAATTATCCATGGATAATAGGCTTTGAATAGACTGTTCCTGGCAAACCACAACATATGGTTCACATGGTAGTAGTCCAGTTATTACAATATGCCTATACTATAATCACACAAACGATATCTTGTAATGAAAGAGACAGTTAGTAAAGAAATATTGTACTCATAAGCTTCCAACACAGTGTGAGGATTTGCTAGGTCAAGATGGGAGGGAAGATCTTTTGCAAAGAAGGGCTGCACTGAAGAGCATGAAGTGTATTCCAAAACACATCTAATGTCCTGAGTTTCACTGGACTGTCAAAACCACTTGTCCCCTGCACTGTGATTTTACTGATCCTGTTACCTGGCTATCAACCTATTCCCATTAGCCATTCAACTGATGACTTTGAAGCTGACAATTTTGCCATCCTTTAATTTTTTCTGGTAGATGAAGTGAAGTTAATAGTAAGCATAACACATAGCCAGACTCCAGCCTAAATGGATTTTTTTAAAACTTATTGCTAAAGTCTCCTTTTACTTATTGTTAAAAACTCTTGATGTGGTACTAGAGGGTCAGCACTGGATGCGAAGCACAAGGTCAGCAGTTCAAACCCACCAGCTGCTCCTCAGAAATGCTATACAGGGTTGCTATGAGTCAGAATCAACTCAACGACATGCTTAAAAACAACAACAAACTCTCTGGTTAACTGATTGGTAAGAAAAAAATCGCATTAACTGAAAAATGTATAGATTATCATCAAGGAAAACTGATTGCTAAAATCAGACTAGTCAAAGGTAATCCTTCTGGTAGCTGCCTTAGCAAGCTGGGGGAAATGGATCTTATACTTATAAGATGGTTTCAGCATAGCTTTTCTATGTCTGACAGCTCCTACTCTGACACTGTAAAAACTGCTAGTATCAAGCCATAGAGTAAAAATGTATGTATCTATTTAATAAAAATTATTTATTAGGTATAAATTCTATGTATAGATACTGATTTCATAACCACTTATTTGGAGCAGAAACTCAAAATTCTGAGGAAAAAAATTAACTAGAGAAGCCACAAAAATGTGCATAATTCAGTCAGAATTGAAGAGAATGAGTAAAACCACAGAAATAAGTTGTATTTGAAGTTTTTCTATTGACTGATTTTTTGACTCCTGGTGTGGTGTTGTAGGGTAAGCACTGGAGTGCCAACCACAAGGTCTATCGTTCAAACCCACCAGCTGCTCCTTGGAAACCCTATACAGGATTGTTATGCCTCAGAACTGACATGACAACACTTAACAGTAACAACAATTGACAATTGACTGGGTTTGATTACTATATAGGTTTTTAACTTTCTTTCTTAAAAAAAAAAAAAAAAAAAATCTGTCAAATGCTAATAATGATGTCCAGGTTGCTTCTGATATTGCAATGATGATTCTGCAAGAAAAATGCTTAGGATGGGTTGGGACTTGGTATCTGCATTTGGACCTCAGCTTTGGAACAGATTATCAGACACTTTACTTTGGGTCTGCCCCTTCCATAGCAGGAGATCCTGTCTATTACACCCACTCTGTTGCAGCATCTCACTTAGTAAAAGGATTATTCTTGTAAATGCACTGACTCTGTTTTGTGTGCTGTTCATTCAAACTTACCAAAGAAATGTGGAAATGTATTTACTGATTAATCAGCTTGACAAATTTTGTAGAAATTTTTAACGATGAAAACACCTGGATGTATTCCTCTGTAAATATTGACTATTATCATACTTTTTTGATGCTTGTATAGTTTCACAAAGCAGAACCTAAACTTCAGCATGAGTCCCTAATTCAAATTTTAATAATTCACCCTCCTTGGCTTTTCCTCCATTGGTGAACATGTCTTCTAAGAATGGGAGGGCATGGTTCGTGTAAAAATTGTACTGCGAATCATAAATCTAGACATTAACTTTTTTGTGACCTTGGGTAAGTCACTTATCCTCTAGTTTCATCTTCTGTAAGATATAGAGGGTAAGCCTAGAGCTAAGGTTTATTTCTACCCTAAAATCTTTGTTGTTTTTGTTAGATACTATCTAGTCAATCCAACTCATAGCCCCCCTATCCACAACAGAATGAAATGTTGCCTGGTTCTGTGTCATCCTCAGAATTGTTGTTATGTTTGAACCCATTGTTGTTGCCACTGTGTCAATCCATCTTGTTGGGGGTCTTTCTCTTTTTTGATAACCTTCCACTTTACCAAGCATCATGCCCTTCTCCAGGGAGTTATACCTCCTGACAACATGTCCAAACAACAAGACATGAGGCTCACCATCCTGGCTTCTAAGGAACATTCTGGCTGTAATTCTTCCAAGACAAACTTGTTCTTCTCGCAGTCCATGGTACTTACAATATTCTTTGCCAATACTAAAATTCAAATGCATCGATTCTTCTCTGGTATTTCTTATCCATTGTCCAATTTTTATATGCATATGAGGCAATTGAAAATCCATAACTTGGATCAGTCTCACCTTAGAACTGAAATGGACAGCTTTGCTCTTTAACACTTTTGTGCAGCAAATTTACCTAATGCATAATATGCCATTTGATTTTGTGACTGCTGTTTCCATGAGTGTTCATTGTGAATGCAAGCAAAATGAAGTCTTTGAGAATTTTCATCTTTTCTTCATTTATCATGTTGTGGGGATTTTTGTTTTGTTTTTTAACACTGAGGTGAAATCCATACTTAAGGCTGTAATCTTTGAATGTTATCAATAAGTATATTAAGTCCTCTGCTCTCCCAGCAAGGAAGGTTAGGAATTTATATTGCAGGTTGCTAATGAGTCTTCCTCCAATCCTGATGCCACATACATCTTCATATAATCCAGAGTCTCAGATTATTTACTGAGTATATTGTTGTTGTTATTATTAAGTGCTGTTGAGTCAGTTTCAACTACTAGCAATCCTGCATAGGGTTTCCCTATACAGAGTTTCTGTGAGTTGGAATAGACTCCGTGGCACTTAACAACAACATAGTGTTTCTGAGGAGCATCTGGTTGGTTTAAACCACCGATGTTGTGGTTAGAAATCCAGTGTTTATCCTAAAATGCCACACCAGGACTACTTGTTAAGCACACAGAATGAATAAATATGGTGAAAGTATATAGCCCTGGCATACACCTTTCCTGATTTAAACTATTTAGTATCCCTTTGTTCTGTTTGAATGACTGCCTCTTGGTCTATGTCCAGGTTCCTTATGGACACAGTTAAGTGTTCTGGAATACCCATTCTTCACAATGGTAACTATAGTTTGTTATGATCTACACAGTAAAATGCTTTTGAATATTCAAAAGCACAAGTAAACATCTTTTTGGTGTTCTCTGTTTTTAGCCAAGATGCATCTGATATGAACAGTGATATCCCTCATTACATATCCTCTTCTGAATCTGGATTGAATATCTGGGAGCTCTCTGTTGATATACTGATGCAATCATTTCTTAAGCATCTTTAGCAAAAGTTTACTTGCATGTGATATTTATGATATTATATTGTTCAATGATTTCTGCATTCTGTTCAGCCATTTTTCTTTGAAATGGGGAAAACATCGATCTCTTCCAATCAGTTGAGCAGGTAAGTGTCTTCCAAGTTCTTTGGTATAGGTGAGTGAGCGTCTCCAGGGCTGCATCTGGTTGTTGAAACATTTCAATTTGTGTTCTGCCAATTCCTGGAGTCTGTTTTATCACCAGTGCCTTCTGTGCAGCTTGGACTTCTTCCTTCAATTGCATCAGCTCTTTACCATATGCTGCCTATTAAAATGGTTGAACGGTGATCTTTTTTTTCCTTTTTTTTTTCTACAGTGACTCTGGGTATTCCTTTCATTTTCTTTTGATGTTTCCTGAATCATTCAATATTTTGCCCATCATTTTTAAGTGCTGTGGGGTCATGGAATCAGTTGTAACTCATATCTATCTGGTATAGTGTTTTTGACACTGTAATATTCTGTGGGATCAGAAAGCCTCATCTTTTTTTCTGTGGAATATTTGGTGGGCTTGAACTTCTGACCTTGTGGTTTGCAGTATAGTGCTTATTCCTATGGAACCATTGCACTCCCTGTTTTTCTCATAGAATCCTTCAATATTACAACCTTCAGCTTGAATTTTTTCTTGGGTTCTTTCAGCTTCAACAATGCTGACCATGGTCTTCTCTTTTGAGTTTCTAACTATAGGTCTTTGCACACTTCATTATCATACTGTGTCTTCTTGAGCTGTCCTTTAAAGTTTTCTGTTATCTCTTTTACTTCATTTCTTCCAGTTACTTTAGTTTCTCTGTGCTCAAGAACAAGTTTTATAGTCTCTTGTGATATCATTTTGGTTTTTTCTTTCCTGTCCTTTTAATGACCTTTTGCTTTATTCACTTATGATGTTCTTGATGCCCCCCTATAATTATTCTGTTTTGAGTCTGTTGTATAAGATCTGTTCTTGAGTTGTTCTTTAATTTCAGGTGGGTCACATTCAAGCTTTTATTTTGGCTCTCATAGACATGTTTTTATTTTTTTCCGTTTCAACCTTAACTTGCATATGAGGAGTTGATGGTCTGTTTCCTAATCTGCCTCTGGCCTGGTTTTGACTGATGATATTGAACATCTCCATCTTTTCTTCCAACAGCTGTAGCCAATTTGATTTCTGTGCATTCCATCTGATGAGGTCCAAGTGTATAGTTGTCTTTTATGTTGTTGAAAAGAGGCATTTGCAATGAATAGTTCATTGGCTTTCAAAATTTTATCCTGTAATCTCCAGCATTTTTTCACCACCAAGGCAATTTTTCCAACTATTGATCCTTGCTTTTGTTTCCAACTTTTGCATTCCAATCACCAATAATTACAGATGTATCTTGATCGCATAGTTTGATCATTTTCAGACTGAAGAAATGTGTAGAATTCTTCAATTTTATTATCATAGGCTTTAAAGGTTGATGTGTAAATTTGAATAATAGTGGTATTAACTGGTTTTCCATGTATGTATATGGATATTATCCTATCACAGACAGCATTGTACTTCACAGTAGATCTTGAAATGCTCTTTTTAATGATGAATGGGACACCATTCCTTTTTAATTTGTCATTCCTGGCATAATAAACCATATAGATAAGGACACCCTGGGAGTTAGTTAGAAGGCAGGGAATCAGGATCCAGATCAACGGCTGAGAAGACCTCACCAGGTGAGGCCAACCAATCAGACTGATGATGCCAACCACGAGAGAAGGAAGACCTAAGGGAAGGGACTTTCCAGATTTGGAGCATGAGCAGTCTAGGGGACTAGTGACTGAAGCAGGCCCCTTCCCTCATTATAATACTAAATTGCACAATCACGGGGGCCATGACAGATCCAAACAGGACCAAATTAGGATGAGAAAGGGGTGGCATCCCATTTCTAGAAATTCCCCTCTCATTTCCAGAAATAAATCATGACTATTCCTCCCTTCTATTACCATATGCTGAATCTAATCAATAAAAACTTAGGCCTGAGATCCTCTCAGAGTCTTCTTAAGGAGTTTGTCTTCTAAGGAGACAAACCTGGTCTCTCCTTTGAGAATATACTTTCACTTCGCTAATTATCTGTTTAAACCCAGACAGATTGTATGAGTGAGTGCCTTGTTGCCTTTATTTGAGAGCTCAACCCCTGATTCTCTGGTTAGTTGAGGAACAGAAACCTCAAGGAGTTCAGCAGTGTGAATGTATGATTCAAAATAACCAATAGCTGTCAATTTCAGCTCATTAATCCCTAGAATGTTGCTTTTGTCATTCCATTTCATTTTTGATGACTTAAATTTTTCCTAGATTCATACTTCCTACATTTCAAGTTCTGATTGTTAATGAATGTTTGCAACTGTTTCTTATTTTGATTCGTGCCCCATTAACACATGTGGTGGTGGTAGTTTTATGCCGTGGAGTTGGTTCTGACTCATAGTGACCCTGTACAGGGTTTCTGAGGCTATAAATCTTTACGGGAGCAGAAAGCCTCATCTTTCTCCCACGGAACAGCTGGTAGTTTGGACTTGCTGACATTAAGGTTCACAGCCTGATTGGTAATCAGTGTGCTACCAGAGCTCCTCCCATTAACACATGAAGGTCCTAAAAACTTTGCTCCACACAAGTGGAATATGGGACCCTATCCAGAGAAGCAACGACACCAGAAATGGAGGGAATAGAAGCAAATACTGTTGAATGGTGATGCACAGAGGAGATTGTAATCATTGCAATGAAATAATGAGTGTAAAACTGATGTTCACCCATGTAAGCTAATCACTCAGTTCACACACAGACAAAAAAGCTTTGCTCCATTCACATCATTAAAGTCAACTTTACTTTGAAGAGGCAGCTATTCCCCAATCACATTTTGAGTGCCTTCTAACCTGAGAGGTTCATCTTCCAGTGCTATCGCTGACATTATTTTGGTAATATTTATAGTGTTTTCAGTAATTAACCATTCAAAAGTGGTTTACCTGTCTTTCTTCCTTGTCTTAATCTGGAAACTCTAATGATACCTATCCACCATGAGTTACCCCACTGGTATTTAAAATACTGGTGATATAGCTCCTAGCATCATAGTAACATACAAGCCACCACAATATGAGAAACCAACAGTGTGTGTAGTTTTAAGATTAAAAGTTTTAAGTTACTTTTTCTCAGTGCCTTTGTAACTCATGAGTTTGCTGAGACAAGATTGTTGTTAGGTGCCTTCTCATTCACCCTCAAAAAATGACAACCCCATGCACAGTTCTGTGCTAGTCTCACAAATGGATGTGGATAAACTATTATGATCCCTGTAATTTCCATGGACTGATTTTCAGAATTAAATAGTCAGGTCTTCTTCCTACTCTCTGTCTGGAAACTGCTCAAACCTATTCAGCATCAAAGTATTATACAAGAAGGTGGTTACACAGGAGTTATATTAGCTGGTCATCAAACCTGGGTCTGTCTCACGAGACTAGCATTAGAAGAACCTCAAGCATTTATGGGAAGCTAATTCCATCTCATAGAGATAATACAGGACAGAGTAGAACCACTTCATAGGTTGTCCAAGGCTGTTATCATTACAGACGCAGACTGCATCTGTATCCCACAGATTGGCTGATGGGTTTGTACAGACAACCTTTCAGTTAGCAGCAACATGATTAACTTTTGTAGCACAGTGAATGTTAAATGAAAAAATTGGGATAGGGTGCCATGGGGCTAGCACTGCAGAGATGGCTGGGGATGACAGACCCAATAAAGACAAGCATGGAGAGTCACGAGTCTATTCCAAGGATCAAACAATCAAATCCCAATTGGAATACGGGGCAAAGGGGCTGGCAGAGCAGAGGATGGGAAGTTAATGATTATTTCTGGGGGTGTCTTTGAGGACTAGCAGCTCTGGTCTGTGTGCGACCATATCTTTCTTGGGATTAAAGAAAGAGTTCTCTGAATAAATTAAATACTTATTCTACCCATGAGCCCCTTTCTTGTACCAAACTGTGGTGAGGCCTGGGTTTCTTGCCATGGGTGCTGTAGTGGTAAACTGTTATGAAGTAATGGGATTAGATATTGATATTAAGCATGTCCACCAATCGCATTCATTTTGGATGCTCACTGCTATAAAAACTGGTCTTAGTACTTGCTGTTAGGTACCATTGAGTTGATTTAGACACACACCAGCCCATGTGACAAAGCAGAACTGCAATCTTTATGGGAACAGATGGCCAGGACTTTCTCCAGCAGAGCCACTGAGTAGGTTCAAACCACCAGCCTTTCAGATACCAGTAGAACGCTTAACCACTGTGCACCTGGGCTCCTGGACCCAGTGCTGTTCCCATTCAAGCCTAAATGAAGTGTGGAGTGTCTTGTTGTGTTGTTTTTTTTTTTTTGCTGAGGGTGGACTCCTTCAACAAATCTATTGTGACGTACTATTTGAGAAGAAAGGATGTGTACTTTGGAGGGATGGCAGAACTTGAACGATGAGTATGATGGCATATCTGAAGAATGGTATGAGAGGAATTTAGCTTGAGAGTTGGGAAGTAAAATGGAAAGAAGTAAAATGAGGATAGTCAGATGTTATGTCTTTGATGACAAAGTGAAGAGAGTCTCCAGAGCCTGTCTTCCCATAGGCTGCACACTAATACCAGGATCACATTTGCTGGAAGTGATATGGAATTTGAAGTGGCCCTATCTGGGTTTGACACGTAATTCAACATGAAAAAGAGCAATATGTGAATCACCCATTTGGATAGTCTGTGGTGGGAGCCGGGGCAGGAGAGTATGGAATTCAAGTTGGAAATAATACATATTTTTGATGGATTTATTGTGGATATCATTGAGTTTGTTCTTAGGAAAGTTGGTATTGCAACTAAAGTTTAGAAACCACCTAAGATCCAGATTTATACCATTGATTTGGTTATCTGAGTGGTAGTGAAGTGCAGGAAAAGCTTATGCTGCAACAAGTAATGAAATAAATAAGGGCTTTCCGGCAATGGATGATAAACCTGGTGTCAGCAGGCAAGACTCTGTGGTTGGGAGGCTGTGAAATTCAGAAATATTTCCTTGGAGAACAAGGCCACTCTAATGGAATTAGCAGGATTCCATAGGTCATGCTAGTGTAATGGACCCTCTTTATGAGCATGAACAAAGGTAAGGATATGTGGCTCTGAGAGCCAATTCGTAATAAAACCTGAGTGTGCACAGGCCTCAGACACTGTGTTGACAGAAGAGATGGCATCCCTTAGCCACTCAGGACCATTCTTCATGGGGATATGTCTTTCATAGATGGGCCTGCAGTAGTTGTGAGGACATGAGTCTTAGTTGAGAGTCAGATGGAGCCCCTAAATCCTGAGGGTATAGTGTTAGGCCTGCACATCATTCTCAAGGACTGCAGCAGAATTAAGGATAGATGTTGTTGTTGTTGTTAAGTGCCATTGAGTTGATTCTGACTCATAGGGATCCTGTGTACACCAAATAATCAGTGATAGAGGGCTCTGTGTGGTTCCAGTTGTGGGTGTGTTTTAAAGAGTGGTCCTATGAGTCTCTTCAAATATTATTAGTACTTAAGATGTTAAATATATTCACATATACTTGGGAATCTCTGTGAAGCATCAAGTCATATTAGAAATTACATTATTTATTTAAGTAATAAATTATGAACATATACCACCATCTGTCTCAGGGTTTCTTTTGTTGTTGTTGTTTGTTTGTTTACTGTGTTGGTTTGTACAAGTATGTTGCTCTAATGTTGGAAGTTACATCACCAATAATTCAAATACTAGCAGAGTTACACTTGATGGATAGGTTTCAGCAGAGACTCCAGATGAAGACAGAATAGGAAATCAGCCTAGTGATCTACTTTCAAAAATTAGCCACTGAAAACTTATGGGTCAGAATATTTCCCAGTACACTGTTGGAAAATGAACATTCTAGTCTGGATGGTACTGTACAACAACCATAACAAGGGATTCAAACATACCAACAATCATTAAGTTGATGCAAGAGTAGACAGTGTTTGATTATTACACATGAGTCAGAGCCAAATAATAATAGCAATAACATACTATATACCCAACACTGACCTAGATATAGGGCTGTTATCCCAAGCTCCAGCATTGGAGAAATAAGAATCTAGCTTTTAATTATAACAGACTTGTGTTCTTACAGTTTAAGATTGATACATGAAAAAGTTGCTTACATTTTTCTAAATGCTAAATTCCTATGTGTAAAATGGCCATTATAAATGTGTACTACAAGGTTTCTAACTGAGTTAATTAAAATAATGCATTTAAAGTGTCTTGTACAATGTTCTTCATAATAGCACAGTAAACCCACTGCCATTGAGCTGGTTTTGACTTACAGCAACCCTGTATTGGGTTTCTGAGGATATAAATCTTTATGGGAGTAGAAAGCTATGTCTTCCTCTGTGGAGCAACTATAGGTTTGAATTGCCAACCTTATAGTTAGCAGTTCTGTGCTTATCCTACAGGGTCAACAGAACTCCTTAATAACACAGTGATCCTCAATAATCAATAGTCAAAATTATTTTAACTATAGACAAATGGACTCATAAAAAGATTAGAAAGTACTCTATTTTGGCGCTCTCATTTTCTGAAAGGATATCATTATCCACTTAGTGGTTCAATCCAAATTTTGATTCCTCCATTTCCTTTAATTCTCATATTCAACCTATCAGCAAGTCTTCTTTTTTTTACTTCAAAATACATCTCAAATACAATCACCTCTCTTTGTCCCCATTTATACCACCCTTATCCAAACTATGTCATCTCTCATCTACACTGGAGCAACAGCCTCTAACTAGTCTTCCGATGTTCACTCTTTCTTCAAACAACATGTGATGTTTTTACATGTGATATTTTACAAGATATTTCAGAACATGAGGTCCCCTTGCTCAAAAGTCTTCAGTGGGCTTCCATCGTACTTGGAATTCAAATCTGAACTTGACATAACTAGGCCTTTCTCTTTCTCAACACATCTATACTGAGCCCCCAGACACATCTATGTTGTTGTTGTTGTTAAGTGCCGTCGAGTAGATTCTGACCCATAGTGACCCTGTATAGGGTTTCTAAGGAGCAACTAGTGAACTAGAATCACCAACCTTGCAGTTCAAATGGCTTTCTGGCCCTCAAATACAGCTTGCTTCTGCCTTGCCTCATTTTTCCTTTTTGTTGTTTTTAAGTGCCATCAAGTCAGTTCCGGCTGCGTAGGGTTTCTGAAGAGTGACTGGTGAGTTTGAACTGCTGACCTTATGTTTAAATAGACCTTGTGGTCCAGTGCTTATCCTATAGTGCCACATCACGACTCCTCACTGTTCCTTTATTGTTGTTAAATGTCATTGAGTCAGTTTCAACTAATAATGACCCTGTGCAGGGTTTCCAAAGAGTGGCTGGGGAGCTTGAACTGTCAACCTTGCCATTCAAACCAACCTTGCAGTCCAGTTCATTAACTTTCAGTGCCACACCAGGACCTGCCTCACTGTTCTTTTGTTGTTAACTGCTGTCTAGTTAGTTCTGACCCATAACGACCCTGTATAGGGTTTCCGAGGAGCAGCTGGTGAGCTTCAGCCACCAACCTTGCAATTCAAGTCAACATTGCTGTCCAGTGCACTAACCCACAGCGCCACAGCAGAACTCCTCACTGTTCCTAGCACATACCAAATCTATGTCACTTCAAGGCTTTACTCCTGTAAGTTTGGTGTAAAGATCAGCACTTAGGTTTACTCATGAGAGAATTATCACAAATATACATCATCATCTTGGTTTTCCTGTTGAAGACTATTTCTAAAGATTTTAATAGCTTAGTCTGGTAGTGGTAGCCTTTCTATCAGTGAAGGTAAATTCTGCATTAGGTGAAATGAAGATTAATTTTCTAGATTGGCCATGCTTCTTCCTTTTGTGCCGTTAACTACCACATTTGGACATTTCATTAGTATTCCTAATATGGCAATGGTAGAGTGGAAAGAGGAGTGAATAATTCAAATGGAGGTCTTCTTTTAGTACAGTCATTATTGAAAAATATCTACAAAGAGAACAGACTTCTGAGAAGGTACACTGGCACTGAAGGAAGAGTGTAAGTCTAGTTCTTTGGGGTCTGGGTTTCCGTCTCAGTTCTGCTATGTACAAGTTATGGGAACTCACTTAAGTTATTTAACCTTTCTGATCTCTGAAATTGTTTTGGTGATTCATTTTGAAATTCGTATCATCTGAGTTTTTACTAAATGCATCCATTGTTAACTTTGGTTATAACGCAATGAGTTGGTTGCCAGAGTTCTATAAGGATGTTGCTACCTTACTTAAGGAATCCTGGTGTGGTGCTGCAGGATAATGCACTGGACCAAAAGGCAGTGGTTCAAACTCACCAGCTGCTCCTCAGAAACCCTATACAGGGTCACTATGAGTCAGAACCAATTGCACTTCACAACAACCTTACTTGAGGATACTTTGAGGGTAAAATGAAGAGGATGGGAGAAAGGCCGCGTCCTTTCTTTTCTAGGTTTTACATATGAAAAAAAAAAAAAAATTGTGCTACAGATCCATAATTCACTCTCACAATTAGGCAAACAGTGAAAGAAAATGATTCTCACTGTTAAATAAACTACAATGAGGAATCTGTAGCCTGAAGGAATTCTTTTAGATTTCATCATGAGTAAGCACTTTTCATTATAGACTTGCCAGATTACAAAAGGATATCAAAGAATGGCTCAAGTTTCTAAATAACTTTTTGATTAAAAATAAAAAATTTTTAAAAAGCCCTTAGTCATTCTGTTTCTTTGGAGACCAATATCTTTACTTTCGTCTTGGAAAATAAAGTTCTAATATAGTCTGCCAGTAGTAATATAGGGTGATGCCAAACCAGTTGCTCATCTCCCCCCAAAATACCTCTAGAAGCTCCTTTATCATCCTGTGAGTGTTAAACTCAAATTAAACAAATGTTTCCCGTGTTCTATATCTTTCCAGTCTCAGTTATAATGTAGCTTCTGTGAGTTTCTTTTAATTGGTTTTAATTAATTGACATTAAATACATAGAAAAATAATTTAGTAATAATGCTCAAAACTACTTTACTCTTATTTTTCATTTTTCTTCTGGATTTAAATTGGATTACTGGGTTGCACAAATGGTTCAGTGCCCCAGTACTAATAAAAAATGTAACAGTTCAAACAGATCCAGAGACTCCTTGAAAGGAAAGCTTGCAATTCTGCTTCCAACAGATCACAGCCATTAAAAATACTATGGAACGGAGTTTTTCTGTGGCACACATGGTTTGCCAGGAGTTGGAATCAACTTGATGGCAATTGGTTTGGTTTTGAATTTTTCTCTATTTACATTTGCTACATATCTAAGCAAGAGGACACATATAACTACTGTGAAAAATGCCACTAACCATACCTCTCACAGTACAATGACCACACAAAACTCAAAGACAATACTCACAATTTTGGGGTTTATTAGGGAAGTTAAGAGATTGCAATGCAAGATCAGCAGTGTTCAGGGTAGTCTTTTAGTAAGGACAGCTTCTCCTCAGCCATACCCACAGGCAGGCCTCTCTGAATTGGCAATGCTACAAAACTCTTTTAGGGCTGCCAATAAATGCCCATAGGACACACCACTCCACCATAAACCTCAACCTGAAGGCACTTGGTTCTAGCTCAGCAAACTTAGCTCCTCAATTAAGTGCCTCGAATTTCCCCACTCTGCAAGAAAGTGTTCCACGGGCTGGGAAAATGACCACTCTCTCTGATCCTCTGACTCTTGGTGCTGCCTCCACTGTTTCTCCATTTTCTTAAGGGTGTTTCAAAGCTTTCTATTTGTGGATTGAGGAGGTTCAAAGGGATCTTGGGGCCAAAAGGGCATGCTCTGCACTCCTGTCTCTTCTTTAAGGATAGTGAGATTCTCCTGTTCCTGCTTCTTAGATGGCTCATATTATACAAGTTAGAGTTCCAAGTGATTATAATTAATATTAACCCAGTTAACAACTCACAATTGAATCACATAATCCCATCACCATGTTCTTCCACCTTCTTTTATCCAGACCCATCAATTTAAAAGCATTGTTTGCTGAGAATTACAAATATTGTGGTTAGAAGGGCTGTATGAAGTAGTTCACTGTGCTACAACTACTAATATAAGGATGAATTTAAATAGAGCTTTGCATTTTATTTACATTTAAAACATAGTAGTAATTAAAGTGAGTTGAGATTTCAATCTCTTAAGACTCTGTTTGTTTAATGTTGAACAAGAAAATATCCTTGTTGTTGTGTTTCTGAAAACTAGCCAGTTCCCTGATAACAATGATGACACTAATGACTACAACTTCTACATAGCTCTGCCCCTCCACCTACTACAATGTCAAGACTTCTGCTATAGTTTCTGTTCCTTTTTCATTTCTATTACAAACATCTGCTGTTGTGTTATGGGAAACTTTGAATGAACCGATGAAATCTTCCTACATTAGCTACTGTCTTAAATATAGTGTCTGACATCAGGTCTGGGAAAAGAATTTGGTCAAAAAGATACCATGAAGTTATTTTTAGGAAGCCAGATGCTGAGGGAAATTAAATAATACTAAGAAAGTTCTGGTTTCTATCTCTTCAGATATTACATTAAAAGACACATGCATCCTTTCGGCATCTCATATCCATCCTTGCCCCTTGGGTGTTCCACCTCACTCCCTATCTACTCTCTAGAACATTAGGCAGAAGATTGAAGGCAGATGATAGCAAATGTAACATTTCCATTTGGTTTTGTAATTTTCTGCACAGAGCTTCAAAGAATTTCATTTCAGGTTAATAAGGTGATGTTGGGACTGAGAAAAAAGCTTGTTGGTTGTTGTTGGTAAGTGCCATCCACTTGGCTGAAACTCATAGTGACCTGTTTAGGGGTTTGTGAGGAGCAACTGGTGGACTTGAACTTCTGACCTTGTGGTTTGCAGTCTAGTACTGATCCTACAGTACCACACCAGGAAAACTTAGGCTCTGTCAAAATATACTGAGGATTACTAAACTTAGATGTAGAAATTAGAAAACTGAAATGAAAATGGAAACATCCTGGCAGATTTCTCTACAGCAGAATTTGTCCTTAAAAAGCAGAATTCCATCACACTTTGGTGGCATAATTTATTTTCATGCACTGGTAACAAAAATACTTTAATGTGTCCATGGTGCTAATTTAGTGGCCTAGTATCACTAATAGGCAGATGATATATCTAATATTTCTATCGTTTTATGGAAAAAACATCTGAAACAGAAAACTACTGCTTTCCTGCTAGGAAACATATCTAACAATTTACTAATAGTAATGTAAACTGCATCAATGCAATTCCACACATAAAGCATAAATGTCCAGTCTTCCTTGATTAATACAGGAATTTCAGCTACATACTTGGTTTACCTTTGTTGGGGAGAGAACATCGCTTTTACACTCATTGTTTCATTTCAATGATTACAATCTCCTTTGTGCATCTTCATTCAACAGGATTTGCTTCTATTCCCTCTCGGGGTTTTTTTTTGTTGTTGTTGTTTGTTTTTTTGGGGGTATGTATACAAAAACATTCAGGAATATATAATCATTTAAACACCCAAAGGGCATGTTCTGCAAGCCTGCCTCTTGGCTACCAGCACACAACTTTTTTCTTTCCATGAGTCTGGAGTCCTCAGCTGCTCCCTCTTTCCATGTCCTCATCTCTGCTTCCATCTCTGGTGTCACTGCTTCTCTTGATAGGGTTCCACATTCCAGTTGTGTTCTTCTCCCTTGATGGTCCTAGTGTCCTCTGTTTCTAAACTGTAAGATTAACTACTCCTCCCTTTTTGTTACGAAACTTCTACCTTTACAATTGTGACAGTTGCAATTAGTCATGATAACAATTATTCACTATTGGATCATAAGAATCTTATCCCCTTCTTCTTTAACCACACCCATCTAGACAAGATGAAAACTATTCAGTGGGGATTCTATCATCCCCTGTACACTCTGAAACTAAACTCCCTCTTGAAAATTTGTAGGCCAGTCACTTCATGCCTTTATAGCCCTTCCCTCTCCCCATTTTAGGTAGCCAATGTCTAAGTTGCCGATCCCTATCAACACTCTATAAAGAGGGGATAAGATTCATATTTGATGTAAAGACTCCTTCCCTTACAGTTGGTCTTTTGAGCTATTACATCCATAAGTATAGGGCAAGTTCATAAAATTGTACCAATTTACACTTGTTTCCTTTATCACTTGTTTTTTTTTAAATTTTCCTCTAGTCAAGTTCTGATCATCAAGCCATCAAAGCTAGGTTAAATGGGTACTATCTACAAGTTTGGGTGTTCTTGTGTGTCTCCTCTCACTTCATATCAGCTGGACAGTTTGCTCTCATATGGCTATGCCCTCCATGGCTATGTCCTTGTCCATGGGATCAGGAGTCCCCAGGTCTCACCACACTTTGGACCAACCAGTCATTCCTCTTCTCTCTCTCATCTCCATGTTGATGGGAGTCTATGGAACATGGTTGAACTCAGCCCATTTCTTCATTGCTGTGTTTCCCCCTCTTCCACTCACCAGCAGACCAATGTAGTCGCCAGCAAGCTTACATGCCTGCTCACGTGTTCCCTTTGAGTTTTAGTCTTGGCGGAGGGTTGTCCTGAAGGGATTTGATTGTTTGCCTTTATGGATTGGTTTAGTTTTTATAAATAAGACATTCAGGCAATTGAAATTGAAATTGTTTTCCTTTTTCATGGCCTATACACTTCATTTGTGAGTTTCTTTTAAATACTATGTTGTTATTGTTTGGTGCCATCAAGTTGGTACCAACTCATAGTGACCCTATGCACAACAGAACGAAATACTGCCTGGTCCTGGGCCAACCTCAAAATCATTGCTACACCTGAGCCCATTGCTATTGCCACTATGCCAATCCATCTGATAGGGTTTTCTCTTTTTCTCTAACCCTCCAATTTATCAAACATGATATCCTTCTCCAGTGACTGGTCCCTCCTGAAAAGATGTCTAAATTATGAGAGATGAAGTCTGGCCATTCTGTCCTCCAAGGAGCACTCTAGTTGTACTTCTTCCAACACAGATCTATTTGTTCTTTTGGCAATCCACAGCACTTTCAATATTCTCTTCCAACACCATAATTCAAGTGCATCAATTCTTCTATGGTCTTCCTTATTCACTATCCAACTTTCACATACATACCAAGTTATTGAAAATACTATGGATTCGGTCAGGCTCACCTTAGTCCTCAAACTGACACCTCTTTGCTCTTCAACACTTTAAAGAGGTCTTGTGCAGCAGATTTGCTTAATGTAATACATCCTTTGATTTCTTGACTGCTGCTAATGGTTGACCCAAACACAATGAAGTTTTTGACAACTTCAATCTTTTCTCCATTTATATGGATGTTGTTTATTGGTCCAGTGGTGAGGATTTCTGTTTTCTTTATATTGAGGTGTAACCCATACTGAAAGCTGTGGTCTTTGATCTTCATTAGTAAGTATTTTAAGTGCTCTTTGCTTTCAACAAGCAATGTTGTATCATCTGCATATCACAGGTTGTTTATGATTCTTCCTCTAATCCTGATGCCACATTTTTCTTCATATAAACCAGCTTCTCAGATTATTTGTTCAGCATACAAATTGAGTAAATATGGTGAAAGAAAACAACCCTGATGACACCTTTGCTAATTTTACACCATTCAGTGTTCCCTTGTTCTGTTCAAACAACTGCTTCTTTTTCTATGTATAAGTTCCTCTTGAGCACAATTAAGTGTTCTGGAATACTTATACTTCACAATGTTGTCCCTAGCTTGTTATGATACATCCAATTGAAAGTCTTTATTTAGTTAATAAATCACAGGTAAACATCTTTCTGGTATTCTCTGTTTTCAGCCAAGATCAATCTGACATCAGCAATGATATTCCTCATTCCACGTCCTCGTCTGAATCTGGCTTTAATCTCTGGAAGTTCTCTGTCAGTGTATGACTGCAGCTGTTTTTGCATTATCTTTAGTAAAATTTTACTTGCATATGATGTCAGTGATATTGTCCTATGATTTCCACATTCCATTTGGTCACCTGTCTTTGGTATGGGTGGAATACAGATCCCTTACAGTCAGCTGGCCAAGTAGTTGCCTTCCAAATTTCTTGGCATAGATTAGTGAGTGCCTCCAGTACTGGATCAGTTTGCTGAAATATTTCAATTTGTTTTCTATCAATTCCCAGTGCCTTGTTCTGTCCCAATGGCTTCAATGCACCTTGGACTTCTTCCTTCAGTATTATCAGTTCTAGATCATATGCTCCCTTTTGAAATGGTTGAACATCAAACATTTCTTTTGGGTATAGTAACTCTGTGTATTGCTTCAATTTTCTTTTGATGCTTTCTGCATGATGCCATATGTGTCATTGTTGTTGTTGTTAAGTGCCATCGAGTTGGTTCTGACCCATAGCAACCCTGTTTGGGGTTTCCAAGGAGCAGCTGGTGATTTGAACCACTGGCCCTGTGGTTCATACCAACTTTGCAGTCCAGTGCATTAACCAGCAGCACCATACCAGGACTCCATATAGATGTAAGCATAGAATCCTTCAATATCTCAATTTAAGGTTTGAATTTTTTCTTCAGTTCCCTAAGCTTGAGAAATGCTGAGCATGTTCTTCTCTTTTGGTTTAAGTACTATACCGCATATTTAAAATAAAAATATATTGTCTAAAATCAGAATGGGTGACTAATTTCAAATCAGATATTATTAACAAAGGATTAAAAATATTATAAGACAAAATAATCCTTTAAAAAGTTAACTAATAAAACTAAGGTTCTGCAGGTTTTATGCATGCTGCTACTGCTTTAAGTAGGAGATGCCAACTATAACTTACTATCTTCTTTGATAAAGAATCCTGTGGCAACATAGGATATGCACTGGACTCCTAACCTCAATGTCAGTGGTTCAAACCCAACAGCCACTCCACAGGAGAAAGATGAGTCTGTCTGCTCCTTTGAAGATTTACAATCTTAGAACCCCTATATGGGTTCTAAGACATTTAATCAGAATCAATTAAATGGCAGTGGGTTTATCTTTGATGATTACTCAGGGACACCAATATGGATGTGCATTTTCTTCAATATAATGCACAGATAGTTCTAGTTTTGAGAGTTATTTTTGTTTTTTCCTCTCCAGCTGTCAACTGTCATCTCTTATTGCTGTGATAGTTCCCAGAAACAGCAACGTACTCTACAATCTGATGTGAGCAAAGAAGTCAGAAATTCAACTTGATGAGAGTTGTAGAAGTTTAGTTCCATGTTTAAATACAACTGTGCTCTATGGGGTTTTCAGTGGCTGATTTTTCAGAAATAGATTACCAGGCCTTTCTTCTCAGACATGGTAAGTGTTTGAACCATGTCAGAACTCTAGGAAATAAGGCAGGATGAAACAATCAATAAATGAATCAAACAAACAAAAATGGTTCATCTTAGATCAGTCCATATAATAGTGTTGAGTGCTGATTCTATTTCAGTATTCTTTTCATTACATCACATTGTGGTTGTACTTAATAAATAAAACTAAATACCTCTCTTAAAAAAAAATACTACAAGCATTTAAAAAGAAAATTACCACAGGCATTTTCTGATAGTTTTAATTGATCATACATTGCTCTTGAAATTAACAAAAAAACTACTAAAATAAAAAAATTTAGATGTAGCAGCAGACACCCAGATACTCTATTAGCTTAAAACAATAGCTTCAAACTGAGTGTGAAGTTGATGATATTGATCAGTACCTTCAACCATACCCCACTATCATTGAGTCAGTTCTACTTATAGTCACTCTCTACAGGATTTCTAATCCTTATGGGAACAGAAAGTCTCACCTTTCTCCCATGGTTCAACTTGGTGGTTTGGAACCCAACCTGTGGTTAGCTGTCCAATGCTTATCCTATAGCACCAGAACTTAATACTGTTATATACCAATTGAGTTAAATACATTTAATGGTATTTTTGATGAAATCAAATCTAAGTGCTTAGATTTCTTTGTGAAAAGAAAGTGTGATGTTCAATTAGGGGATGTTGAATGAGAAGGGTAGTAAGGGCTACATGTGCTTCAGGGAAATGAAACTGCCCCCTTCCTAGGGGATGTTTAAACCCTTCTGGCTCCATCAGAGAAACCAAAAGGAAACAATAGTGGAGTTCTTCCAAAGTCACTGAGAAGTGAATTAGACCCACTTCCCACATCAATTTGAACTGTCTGTGTAGCGTAATACTTGGTAGCGTTGTTCTTACTCCTTTCCATAATTACGAGTGAGAAAAAACATATACACAATGTTCTCTGAAACAAGCAGTAGATACCAGCTACCACTACCAACTGCTCTGAAAGGGATCACATTAGAAGGTCCTGGACACAGTGGCAGAAAATGTGGAACAATACTTGAGAATAATTTTTTAAAAAACCAGAAAACCGCTTATTGGTCAGAAAGAGACTATGGCCCTTGACCACGATTCAGGTCTGGAAAGGAACTCACCCTCATGGACCAATTTTCAGCTAAGTAGTAGAAAGGTATATAGACTGGGGGGGAGGGGGAGGGTACACAACAACACAGTAAGGTATGGTCACCATGGAATGGTCAATCATTCAAAATCAAATGGCAACATTTACCTAAGGACAAAGTTGAGAAGGGGTTAAAGGTGTGTGGAATGGAAATAGTGACCACAGGGAGGAAGCAGGATAACTGTTGTTCCTTGGAGGAGATTGCAATCAATGAGATAAAGCAAAATATATAATTTGTTGAATATAAAAGTGACGATCCTGTCTGTAAACCTTCACTCAATCCACAATGTATAGACTTAAGGCCTCAGAAACCCTCAGGAGCCATCTACTTTGTCCTACAGGGTTGCTATGTGTCAGAATCAACTTGATAGCATTGGTGGTCGTCCTAATACGTTTAACTTCTGTCTGGTTGAATTCTCCAAACCCCATCCCAACTGCCCAAATCTGAGAAAATGAATTATTGACTCACTCTCTGAACAGTTGAGGGCGTCTTCCAGCTGTCTAGCAGTATCCTGTACATACGGATTCTGTCACCAGGATTGAAATAAGATATTAACTGGCAGCTACTCATTAATTTCCACCAAGAACAATGAATTATCACTATATCAACCATTTCTGACAAACATTTTTCACGTTGATTAGAACTGGACCAAAAAGCTGGGACAAGCACATGGGAGGGAGCAAGAAGCACATTATACTGATTGGTGCTGTCCAGCTGGAACTAAGACGAATGCATTTAACACAGAGCATTTAAAACATGTAGAACAACATACACACATACACACACATCCTACACTACTGACTATACTTTATACATACAAATATATCTAAAGAGTATTTGGGGTTAGTATTACATTTTTCCCCCTCATGGTAGGCTTCAAAGATAAAGTCAGTATTACACCTACTTTCTTTATATTAATTGAGCAAAAACTATGTCCAGGTACTGAAAAGTCTTCACCTAAATGATTTCAATTTTCACACAACCTTGTAAAGTAGATAGCATTATCCCACTTTTACAGTTGTGGAAACAGACTAATTAACTTGCTTACAATGAAGCAGGATAAGATTTCAAGTTTTTCTCTCTAACATAACATACTTCCCTGTGTCTATATAGACACTCTTTAAAACTAAGGAATACATAATGGTGAGACTCATATCCATCAGACAGAATTTCCTGCAAGAACTAGAATGTTTACCTGAAGTAAAATATGCTCATAAACAAAGCAGAAAATGCAGCTGGTGCTTACATCTGGAATGATTAACTGGCATGTACAATATTCTTCCCCTCAGTTTCAAAATGAGTGCAGGGAAATCTCAGGGCAGTGGGTTTGTTCCTAGATGGGGTAAGGTGATCTAAATGAAATAGCAGAGAAATGCTGCATATGGGGATAATATGTTAAGGATTCATTAGTATCTGTGATCATTTAAAATGTAAACATCAGAGTCTAAACATTTAAACATTTGTGAAGATATATATAGATAGATAGATAGATACATACATACATACATACATACATACATATCTATATATATCATGTTGGGTAAGGTGGAGGGTCAGAGAAAAAGAGGATGGATTGCCAACGAGATGGATTGCCAGGTGGCATCATTGATGGACTCAAGTGTGGCAGCGGTAGTGAGGTTGGCCCAGGATCGGACATTGTTTTGTTCTGCTGTGCATGGGATCGCTATAAGTTGGTTCCAACTCCATAGCACCTGGCAACAAATATATAGAGATAGATAGTATGCATACAAACCTATACATTTGACTAAATATAGAAATTATTTTCTAATGAAATATAAGGGAGCTCTGTTAGTGTAGTGGGTTACCTGTTGGGTTGTTAATATTAGCAGTTTGAATATACTAGCAACTTCATGGGAAAAAGATAAGGGTTTATGCTCCTGCAAAGATTTACAACCTCAGAAACCCTATACAGACAGGATTGCTATGAGTCAGAACCTACTTGGCAGCACATAGCCACCACCACCAATGAAATATTGGTAGTATTATAAGTAATATTTATCAGAAAAAGGACAAGATACATGGCTGAAGGATAAACACAGAAAATCAAAGGAAAAGGTATGTAAATCTCTCTTGAAACACTCAAAATGCATCTTGTTGTTGTTAAATGCTATTGAGTTGGTTCCAACTGAAAGTGAAAGTGTAGAGTTTCTGGGTCTGTAAATCTTTACCTATGAGAGTAAAGTTTTACTAAAGGTAATACAGAAAAGGCTGCAAGCATACATAGACAGATAACTTCCAGAGGTTCAAGCCGGATTCAGAAGAGGCCGTGGAACAAGG
>NW_006408553.1:24098210-24110640 GCF_000296735.1 Chrysochloris asiatica | reverse complement strand
GAACAGTCTCTGGAGAAGGGTATTGTGTTTGGTAAGATATAGGGTCAGAGAAAAAGAAGAAGACCCCCAGCAAGATGGATTGGCAAAGTGGCAGCATCAATGGGCTCAAGTGTGGTTGGCCCAGGGTGGGGCAGTGTTTTGTTCTGCTGTGCTATGAGTCGGTACCGACTTGATGGCACCTAACAACAACAACAAATCTTTACAGGAATAGAAAGCCTCAACTTTTTCCTGTGAAGTAGTCAGTGAGTTTGAACTACCAACCTTGTGGTTGGCAGGTCAGTGCTTATTCTACAGTGCCACTATGCTCCCCAAAATGCATCTAGTTGGAAATAAATCTATAATAGCTTCTAAATATCTATCATATGTAGACTGCAGATTGTATCACTCATCCTGCTTTTAAAGAAAAATTTTCTAGTCCCTTTTGTCTAATTGGAGGAGAAAGAAGAATTCTCAAACCTAGTACTCTCACACCTTGATTTTAAGATTTAACCAATGGAGATGTTTGCAGATGTCCTGATAACTGAAGGAGGAGAAAGGGCCTAAAGAAAAAAATGGAAAAGAAGCATCTCTTAACCTCCTCTTAGGAAAATTCTGATGTTACACACCAGAATGCATCACAGTCTTTGTCTCTTTATTTAGCACTCAGCCTTTCCCAGTTACTGTGCACCTAAATTCAGAAAATGATATACAAGGGGAAAAAGTCTTAAAGAAATAGTGACAGCAATAAAATTGTGTTGTATTAGGATACGTTTATTAATTTATTTTTTAATACATAGAAACTAATCTGTAAAGTCACTGCCATCAAGTCAATTCCGTCTCATAGAAATCCTGTGAAGAGTTTCTGAGGCTGTAAATCTTTATGGAAGCAGATGATGGATTAGAACTGAAACTTAATAATGTCTGTTTTTTGGTGTGTTTGTTTTTGTTTATTTTTGTAGGTACGTCTTGCTACCAGTAAGATTTAGGGGAGGGAAAACAACAACAACAACAACAACAACAACAAAAAAAAAACAGAGGGCATTAACATAGTAACTCAAATACATCAAATACCTTGTAAGTCAGGGTTTACCTATGTCATATTATCACTATCTGAGGCATGTAGGGGCCATAAGCCCTTAAAGTCTCTGACTCCTCACATTAGTGAGCATGGTCTAGCATTGGCACTAACAAAGGACTTGCTGTTGATGGCAAATGAGTCTCTTGTCATTGTTTGCTAGGACCATTGTAACAAAAATATCACAAGTGGGTGTTTTTAGCTAACAGAAATGTATTTTCTCATAGTTCTTACCCATTGCCACCAAATGAATTTGGATTCATACAGATTATACAGGACAGAGTAGAACTGCTCCATAGAGTTTCCAATGTTGTAAATCTTTGCATGAGCACACTGTCATGTCTTTCTCCCTCAGAGCTGCTGATGGTTAAACCACTGGTGTCTTGGTTTGCAGCATAACACTAAACCCATGAACCACCAGGGCTCATCCTCACAATTTGTTGTTGTTAAGTGCCATCGAGTCAGCTCCAACCCATAGCAACCATAGGGTTTCCGAGGAACAGCTGGTGAGCTTGAACCACCAACCTTACAGTTCAAACAGCTTTGTAGTCTGGTGCATTAACCCATAGCGCCACACCACGACTCCAATTTGTTGTTGTTGTTAAGTGCCGTCGAGTTGGTTCTGACCCATAGCGACCCTGTATAGGGTTTCTGAGGAGCAGCTGGTGAGTTTGAACCACTGACCTTGTAGTTCAAACGGCTTTGCAGTCTGGCGCATTAACCCACAGCACCACACCAGGACTCCAATTTAGAGGCTGGAAATCTCAATTCAGGAAGGCACTTTATCTGTTGTTGTTAAGTGCCGTCGAGTCAGTTCTGACCCATAGCGACCCTGTATAGGGTTTCTGAGGAGCAGCTGGTGAGCTTGAACCACTGATCTTGTAGTTCAAAAGGCTTTGCAGTCTGGCGCATTAACTCACATCGCCATGCCAGGATTCTATTTACTCTGGGGTAAAAGCCTTGTCTCAACTTCTCTAGTTTTCTATTTGTCTTTTCTTGGAGAGCTTCACCTGATGTTTATGTTACCCCTTTTGTGTTTGCTACTCTGTACCTAATCTGCTCTTTCAACATCTTGAATGTGAGTAGGTTTAAGATACATCCTACACTGATATCATCTCATTTTCATAACAAAGAAAATACTTTTACCAAACTGGGTTATATCAATAGGTACAGTTGTTAGGATTCCAACACATATTTTCAACCCTTTGCCACAAGTGGATTCTGACTCATAGTGACCCTGTATGACAGAGTAGAGTTTCCAATGATGTAATTTTTATGACATATTTTTTATCCTGTGCAGGGGCTGGTAGATTTGAACCACTGACCTTCTGGTTACCAACCGAGTGTTTAGCCATTGTGCCACAGGGGTCCTTAACACATGCTCTTGCAGTTGTGCTGTTATGTGCCGTCCAGTCAGTTCCAACCCATAGCGACTCTGTGTAGAGTTTCTGAGGAGCAGCTGGTGAACTTGAACCACCGACCTTGAACTTCAAAATGACTTTGCAGGGCACTAACATACAGTGCCACACCAGGACTCCATTTTTGTTGTTAAGTACTTTCAAGTCAGTTCTAGTTCAAAGTAACCCTAAGTATAAAAAACAAAACATTGTCTTGTCCTGCGCTATCTTCACAATTGTTGCTATATTTGAGACCATTGATGTGTCGATCCATGTCATTGATGGCCTTCCTGTTTTCTTCTGACCCTCTTTTTTACCAAGTATGATGTCATTCTTCAGGGACTGGTCCCTCCTGATAACATGTCCAAAAGTAAATGAGGGAAAGTATCACCATCCTAGCTTCTAAGGAACACTCTGGCTATACTTCCTCTGTTCATTATCTAGCAGTCCATGGCACATTTAATATTCTTCACCAACATCACAATACAAGTGTCATAGATTTTTCTTCAGTCTACCTCATTCACTGTCCAGAATTTGCATGCATATGAGATGATTGCAAACACAATAGCTCGGGACAGACACACCTTGTTGTTGTTAGGTGCCATAGAATTAGCTCCAACTTGTCATGACCTTTGTTGTTATTACGTGCCTTTGAGTCAGTTTCCACTCATAGAGACCCTGTATAGGGTTTCCGGGGGGTGGCTGGTGGGTTTAAACGGCCAGCCTTGGGGTTTAAACTGACTTTACAGTCCAGTGGTTGGTTTATCCTGCAGCACTACACCAGGACACACTATTTTAGGAAAATACAATTTAATCCAAAACAATTAGTAACTAATTGATATTTTGATGAAGATGTGAAATCTGGTTGCAACTTGTTGACAAAGAACTACACCCAAGCAGAAAGATGCTAATCCTAGGGCATCATCTAGTTCCAATTTCAGGTGGTAACTTTCAACACAGCACTTGCTTATTCTTTTATCTTACTATGGAACACAACAGGAAACTGAACTATCGCCCAAGAGTATATATCTTGGACTTGAGATTCAGATAGGAAGACAGGCCCCATAATCTTTTCTTGTTGTCATTTGCTAGCTTTCAAGAATATAGTTGCCTGTCTGCCTGACCACACACATGCCCATTTTAAACCATACTTACACAATCTGCTTTAAGACTTGCTTTAAGGATGAGTGGTATAAATAGAGTAAAAGCCACTTGCCTCCCCAGAGATCAATTCTCCCAAATTTCACAAGTTGCTCTATGTACAATCACATTGTATATTATAGAATATATGTTTAACTGTCATATACGAAAGTGCTTCATTTATTTAAAACTCAAGCTGAGTGCTTAAAGTCACTATAAGTAAATAAATATGTCAATATCACTCTGTCCCCAATCCCTCTTCCATCAAAAACTAAATAAAGGGCAAGTGAATAAATAAATAAAATTGTTCGGACTGCTGACCTTCCTGTCAACAAAGGTGACATAAATTACATGAATCTCTTTTCCAGCTGGAGATGTGAGTGCAACCAAAAGTATGCCTACTCCATTAACATCACAAAACCCTACAGACTCAAAAGCAACAAATGTGTAAAAAGGTCAAGCTTGGTATTATGTGTATTTGTGAGGACCTTTAAAAACACATAAATGCATACAAAGCTAAATTAATGATACCAAATGATGGGCAGGAAGTAGGAAATTCCTGAGACCATGCTCTCCCTTTTGGATGAAGTACTGAAAATACTGCTTTACTGAAATGGAGACACAAAGGCTTCCAGCCAGGTATTTTGGCTTACATTTGCAACTCTACTTCAGTTACAAATCTAAGGGCCAAATCATTGGCAATACAGTTCATGTGCATTATTAACGCAGTAAATGGGATTAAGGTTGGTTCATCTCTAGGGTAATGTAGCAAAACTTATCTGGGATACCTACCTTATCTCCCAATGGGATATTTGGACTATGAGCAAAAAGATTGGCTTTTGGCTAGGTTTCAGGTTTCCAGGTTTCTTACTCTTTCTTAAATCACTATACTTATATGCGCTGATCTTTCTGTCTTTGAAACAGCTGGATAATGAACTATGTACATAATTGAAAATGGATCCAGTTTGCTCCCTGTTTTATACTATGCATGGTATTTCTATAAGACAAGGGGTGACAATTTGAAAATATTAAGTTTTATTTTATGTTACATGGTACAGTATACATGTCTTTTTTACAATACGAAAGCCACATATGCTATATTTCAGTCTGGATATTTAGATCTTACCCTTCTCATGAAGGGTTGGAGAATAGGAGGAAGACCCCCAAAGAGATGGATTGGCATAGTGGCAGTGCTCAGGCATAGTAACAATTGTGAGTTGGCCCTGGAATGGGCAGTATTTCATTCTGTTGTACATAGGGTCGCTATGAGTCAGTACAGACTCGATAGCACCTAACAACAGCTTCTCATGCAGGCCGCAGTAATCAGCGATGACATTGATTTTTTCAGAAATCCGATCAACATGTGGAAGAAATGTTCTCTGGAAAGATGACTGACAGCATTTTTCAAAGTGGTAAAGAGAAACTGAGGCATGGAATTTACCAAAAAACAGTATTGCTGAAATGGGACAAAATAATTACTTTACTTTTTCTTGCATCCCTCCTCTAGAGTGTTCCCATTATCCTTTAACAAACAGTACCAGAAGGAAAGAAAAAGTTGTAAGTCAAGAGCAATGTGAAACACTGTACCAATTTAATGGCATTATTCCCATTACCCTTATAGAACATAAAATTGGAATGAGTGCTCAGGATTTATACTGTAGTTGCCTGTTAGTTACATGAGAGAACTATTTATAGACCCATCACCTTTCTTAAAGGCATTCATTATGAGTTCATTTATGGAAATATCATCTCAGAGAGGGTTTTTTTTTTTTTCTGAGACTTTTCTGAGGTCTCGAAATTAAGTCTCAGAAACCTGATTAGAAGATAGTCATTTAGTTTCCCAGAAAATGCTGATCCTTTCCAGGAAAATTCTATTAAAAAAATAAAACACAAAGCAAGCTGTTTGTGGTTTGAAGTAGCTGGGTTAGATCGTAATTATTAATGTATAAATTACAGTTTTCAAGAGCTATATATGCATATTTATCCAATGATTTGTTTAAAATATGATTTTGCATATAAACATTAGTTTAATTGTTTTTGTGTTTTGTTTTTGCAACTTAAATCAAATTTTTCTCACAGTTTAGGAGGTTAGAAATCTGAGCTCAGAGTGCTCGCTGTGGAAAAATTTCTTTTCTCCTTTCAGCATCTGTAGGAGAGCTCCATTGTTTTGACATCAGTCCTTCCCTAGACCTAGGACCTTCACAGCACAGGGCCCCCAGGACCAAAGGATACTCTACTCCTGGTTCTTCTTTCTTGGTGTCATTAGGGCCCTCTGGTTTAATTGAATTGTTTTTTAAAAGAAAAGTAGAATTCAAGAAATTCCATTTACTACTTCAAAATATTTTTATCTGAAACTTTTTAATAGCTAGGTTCCACCAGAAGTCAAATTTCTGAAGCACACTGGCACCATTTGTACTTAACATTCTACTCTTAGTAATTCCAAGTGAAAGTGCTAAGTGAGCACGAAACTTAGTTTTCAAGGGGCAAAGTTGGAATGTGGTTGGGCAGCAAGTTGATGGCTATAATATTCATTAGGCCAAAGACCAGAAATGAGGGTCTAGACTAGTTGACTATGGAGCCCTCTGAGTGACAAGTCAAAGCCAGGACCAGAATTGTTGTTGCTGTTCTATAAAAAGTATTATGTCTCTGCTCACTCTGAACATCTGCATGGTAGTTTCATTCTTGACAAGAACCTACAATTAACAATATTTGAAAGAGCAATTTTAATTCAGAACTATAGTGTGATGCTGGAATATAAGCATTGGACTGTTAACTGCAAGGTCAGTGGTTTAAATCCACCAACTGGTCCTTGGAAACCCTATCAAGTTGCTCTGAATAGGAACCAACTCGACAGCACTTAACAATAAAATATAAAATTAGTAAGAAAATTGCATAAAGATGAATTAATCCCAAACTAGGTAATGGACTATATGTAGTTTATTCCCAAGAAGCCCGTCGTACTTAAATGCATGAACACAAACAACTACATATATAATGGGACTTCAAAAGTTAGTGGAAAATGGACTTAAAAGATAACAAGCTGTTTTTCCATGAAATTTCTGAAGTCCTCTTGTATTCAGGGCTTCTGTGGAGTCAGCCATAAATCCTTTGGTCGTGACTCTGTTGGCAAAATCTTATGGTCCGAAGAAGGTAGGGAATTATTTCTGTATTTCTTTCTTTCATGATTTCTTTTAAACTTTTTATTGTAAATTGAGTAAAGGTTTACAGAGCATATTAACAGTTTTGCTTTCAACAAATCATATACTTTGCTTCATTACAATAATTGCAATCCCTGCCTTCCATGTACTAATAGCTAATACTACTTACCTGTATTATCTTTAACTATTACACCCCCACGCCCTACCTCCATGTCTCCTGCTACCTTCATCTTTCCTTGCTAACCTCCCTCTTGTTGTATATTACCTGCCCTATCACCCATGTTAATGTTAATGTGTCTGATGCTATGGCTTCCTTTGTCTTGCATCTAGTCTTTTGCCTGTTCAATGTATTGTCTATTTCTGAAATCTTCTGGATTTCTAATTATAGATTTTCTATTGTTTCACATACCTCACACTGGCAAGCCCTCAATCTACTTCTCTAACCTTTCCTCTGAGGTTCAGGGTTCCAGGATTTTCATCAGTGTCTGTTTAATTTGGTCTTTCATATCTTTACTGTACAGAGTTGGTGTAATGCATCTGTGTAGTCTATAATATTGCCAGGAGTCCCCTCTGTATTTATTTCAATAAATCATTTGTTATTAGAATTGATTCTCTGGCATTTAAAAGAGGAGGACTTATGGCACAGTGGTTAAGTGCTTAACTCTAATCAAATGATTGACTGTTTGTACCCACCATCCGCTCCATAAGAGAAAGATGAAGCAGTTAGCTTCTGTAAAGTTAACAGCCTTGGGAACCCTACTGGCAGAACTTCTCTATCCTACAGGGGTCTCTGTGAACTGGAATCAAATCATTGGCAGTCTGTTTGGTTTGGGGTTTATGCAAAATGCATTTTTATCCCTTCACTAGTTCATGGAATCCTTTCCATTCTCTTTATGGGTGGTTTTCTTATACAAGAACAAAACTAATAATGGCTTTTCTTTATAAGGATAGAACATTTCTGTCCTGTGCTTTATATTAAAGTTATTTGTCCTATCTGTTGGTGTCTCCCAAAGTTAAACTTCGGACTGTGACATTTAAAGTAGTTGTTGCTATGTGCTGTCGAGTTAGTTCAGAGTCACAGCAAGCCTGAACAGGGTTTCTGAGGCTTTACATCTTCTCAAGAATAGAAAGCCTCTGTCTTTCTCCATGGAGCAGCTGGCAGGCTCAAACCAAATGCCTTGTGATTCACAGTACAGTGCTTATTGTATTGAGCCCACACAAAATTTTATTGGTGATATTCAGTTTAACACTTTCTGGACTTTAAGTGGATTGTTGTTGTGGTTAGGTGTCATCAAGTCCATTCTGACCCACAGCAACCCTATGTACAACAGGATGAAGTGCAGCCCAGTCCTGTGCCATCCTCACAATTGCAACTACACTTGAGCCCAATGATGCTGCCACTGTGCCAATCCATCTTGGTGGTGGTCTCCCTCTTTTTTGCTGTCCCTCCACTTTATCAACCATGATGTCTTTCTTCAGGGACCAATCCCTCCTAATGATATATCTGAAGTATGAGAGACAAAGTCTGGCCATCCTGGCATCTAAGGAGCATTCTGGTTGTATTTCTTCTAACACAGATTTATTTCTTCTTCTGAGAGTCCATGGTACCTTTAAGATTTGTCTCCAACAACATAACTTAAATGCATCAATTCTTCTAACGTCTTCATAGTTATCGTCCAACTTTCATATGCATATGAGGATACTTGGCTTGAGTCAGGTGCACTTTAGTCTTCAAACTGACATCTTTGCCCCTGAATACTGTAAACAGGTCTTGTGAAGCAGATTTGCCTAATGCAATGCATTGTTCTGATTTTCTGACTGTTGCTTCCATGAATGTTAATGGTGGACCCAAACAAAATGAACTATTTCACAACTGTTACATTTTCCACATTTGTCTTGATTTTATTTGTTGATACAGTGGTGAGGAATTTTGTTTTCTTTACATTAAGATGATATTCAGGATTTAAAATAGGCTCAATGCACTAGGTAGGGATTAGACTTTCAGACCAGATGACTGAAGGAGTCAGTGTGGGATCTGTATTACAGAGGCAGACATAAGTACAACAACAGGTTTGATATTTGAAGAAGCTATGCTTTGTTTCTTAGCCAGTTCAAAAGTCAGCTTACCTATCGTACTCTCCTGGAGAAAAGAAGGAGCCCTGGTTACACAATGGATAAGTGCTTGGCTGCTAACTAAAAGGTCAGCAGTTCAAACTTAGCAGCTGGGCCATGGGAGAAAATACTTGGTGATCTGCCCCTAAAAGATTATAGCCTAGAAAACCCTATGAGATTGTTTTCCTCTGTCACCTGGGATTTTTGTTGTTAAGTGCTGTCAAGTCAGTTCCAATGCATATCGACCCTGTATAGGGTTTCTGAAGAACAGCTGGTAGGTTTGAACTGCCAACAATGTGGGTCACAGTTGAATTCTGATGATCCTCCAGCGCCACACTAGGACTCTGGCATTGTTATGAATTATGAGTAGGAATGAGTGATGAGTAAGAATCAGATCAACTCAGTGATACCGAACAACAACAAAAGAAGACAAGAGAACGATTGAGGTAGTGATAAATGCAATTGAGGTCAGGAATTCTGTAAAATCTTCATATTGCACAGAGATACTTAATGACATCTGTGAGAATCACAAGTTATGGTGAAGAAGAAATGCTGTTTTCATAACTTTATCTTAGTGCCAAGACATAGACTAGAATTCTCTTGTAAATGAGCATTTCAGTAATGGATGTTAGGTTTCAGAAATTTAAAAATGTGACCTACATGCCTATCATGTTCCAGAGAGAAGATTATTTTGAAAATATAAAGATAAATGACTTTCTTAGAGCAGTTTACATGTGTTTTTGACCCACCCAATTGATTCAGATCACTTTGACATGTAATGAAAGACAGGGTGTTTCAGAAAGAGTCTGCTTTTAGGTAGACATTCTAAGTCCATACTTAGAGTACAACGTCTTCTTTATTTTCTTGTCTGCCACTGGACCTTGCTCTTGATGAGTTAATGAATATGTATAAGTATCTGTTGATAGATACATAATCATGGACAATGAGTTCCATTCTAGGTCTGAGAAAGTGGATTATAAGTGTTAACATCTGGAAAGTAATCTTGGCAAAACATAACTGGTGAAAAGCAGCCTGGAGATAGTTAATATGTCTATTCTAACCTTTTTTTGTGAATGAATATAAACTTAAATCTGGAAAGCAACTCATCAAAGGTTGTCTCTTAGTTCTCCATATTAGAAAACCTTGGTCCGAAGAATGAAATGACAGAATCAATGCCAAAAAGAAAGTGGTATAAGTAGGACTATGACATAGATTTTATTTTCAAAGCCTACTTCTGTATTCGTTTCACTAAGTTGCACTGCCTCCCACATGCTGCCTATTTTGGTTTCAAAAGTGTCATGAAAACAGATGCTACATCCCTGTCAAAATGTTTGTGTGCTTCTCAGTGTGAAAAGGTGTGTGTGTAACAGAGAGAGACAGTGAATGTGCCTATGGATAGACAGAGAAACGTACATTGTAGCCATAGGATGCTCTGAGAGTTTACAATAATGCACTTCACCCCTGGTTTATTCACACTCACAGCAATAGCATGATTACTGGAAGTAAATGATGTACTATTTTCATTTTTTGTTGTTAAAGTGCTGTTGAGTCGCTTCTGACTAATAGCGACCCTGTAAAGGGTTTCTGAGGAGCAACTGTGAGTTTGAACCTCTGACCTTGCGATGCAGTGCTTTTCCTACAGTATCACACCAGGACGCCACTATTTTCACTTGGGATATGGATTTTGTGTAAAAATCTTTGCAATGACACAGATATATCTCTATAAAAAAAATTCCCTCCTGACCATTTAGTATTCCACCCATTTTGTAAATAGAAAGCATGTGTTTAAGCGTTTTCTGCTGGACAGTTGAACATGCAGCTTGTGTATATTAAGTATGATTTTTTTCTCTAACGTAGAATAATAATAATTATGAGACTACTAGTAATATATTTTAAGCATTTACATTGTAAGCATTTATATATTTTTTCCAAAGAGGGAAAATAGAAACTACTAGAGTTTTATAAGATAATAATCTTCTTATATAACTTGTACAATTTACATCAAACACATGTGTAATAAAATAAAGACAAAATTATTTCCATTTAAAAGTATGATACTGTGCACAATGAACAAATGAAAAGATATAAAGTTAAGGCTGAAATAAGAGCATCAACAGCAGTGTGACAGGAAAACCCATATACTAAAGAAACAAATGTAAGTGATTATAGCCAACCTATACTTAGAAATGTGAGATGTTGACCAGCTCTGGTGAGGATAGGCAGAGGAAGTCAGAGAGAGGAGTTAAAGACTTGAGTTAGTAGATAGCGGTGGGTACCTACACTGCTGTCAGGCCAGGGTTGGATATACTTGCATCACTGGAACACATCCAAGTTCAGAATAAAAGTCAATACCAACATGGTACTAACAAAAGCAAGATTGGAGCAAAGGTCAAAGAGCTGAAGAAAACTCACCAAAACTAAAAGGACAATGTAAAGGATGAACTAGGAAGGAGAAGAGAGAAGAGTTTCTGAGATCTTAAATAAAGTTGCCAAACATTCAAGGATGATAATTTGCAAAAGGAGCAATCTGAAAGAAGGGTCAACCAGGGCTGGTGAAAAGATTGAACAAGGAAAGCTAGCAGGAAAAGGTGAGACTTCTAAACCAAGCTTCAGTGACAGCTAATTGCATGAAAGTCTCTTTGGAGGACTTATGGCCTTGCAGTAATGGATTTGCTTGTCTGTAATTTGCTTAAAAACATGTTGCTTGAAACTCAATGTCTATATTACACTGCCATATAATTGAAAGTGAGGATATATTTCTAAAACTAGACACTCAATCTTCTCACACACAAAAAGTAAAATGGAAAAAAAGAAGAAAACATCCTATTTCATAAAACATGTGAAACCCTTAAAATATCTGTGGCACTGTTGGATAAGTACTAGACTGTACGATTGGTTTCCACAAGATCAGCAGTTCAAACCCACCCGCTGCTCCTTGGAAGCCCTACACAGAGTCGCAATGGGTCAGAACTGACTCAATGGCACTTAACAACAACAACTTCAATTTATCTACTGGGGACACGATGGCTCTATATTATCAGAACTAGACTGTGAACCACAGGATGGGTGGTTGGAGCCCACCGGCTGCTCTGTGGAAGAAAAATGAAGCTTTCTGCTCCCACAAAGATTTACAGCCTCAGAAATTCTATACAAGGTCACAATAATTCTTATCAACTTTACAGCATTGAACAACAACTTATCTTCTGACTTTCTATCAAGTGAAGAGTAGGGACTTACTTTTCAAAAAGCAGCTATTCTGAATGGATTCTAGCACCAACCAGCCACAATTTAGATATATCTATGACTGTGGATGTATATCTTGGATTTCTTTTACTTGTAAACTTGCTTTTTGATTTCTATTTTTAATTGACAGCATTCTTTAATATCAGTGATTGGATCATTATTTTTTGTTTTGTTTTGTTTTAAGGTTTTTATTGTGGATTGAGTGAAAGTTTACAGGGCACATATCAGTTGCACATTCAACCATTCATATAACTTGTTTCATTACATTGATTATGATCCTCTCCCTATACCATGAGTTAAAAGTATTTCTCTCTATCCACTTTAGC
>NW_006408553.1:24076368-24095898 GCF_000296735.1 Chrysochloris asiatica | reverse complement strand
AACAACTACAGGTTGACATACATGGCAGCATCAACCTGAACTCAGTCAACAAATGAAAGAGTCAAGAACAGAATAAAATTATAAGAACAGAGAATCATTATTTTTAACATAAAATAATATGGATAAAAGAATGTCTAAGTAGGAATGAAAATGAGGACTGGGCAATATCTCATTGTGCAGACAAGAATCTCAGGCAGAGGGCCATATAATCTCCAAATGTATGCTTGTGTATTTCCAATATTTATATTCACATAGAAATTTAATCATTTGGATATTTATCTACTTATTGATAATTATAGAAATGCTTCTAAGTCCTTACTTTTCATAGTGAGTTAGATAAAGGGTAGTGGCTTGGAATATTGTCATAAAATTTGCGGTATAGTATAGTCTTATAGAACATCTTTTAAATTATCTGACCAGAAAGACTAACATCTAGCTGATGAAATATGTCCCAATAGAATTTTGTAAAGAACAAATAACCATATGTCTATGACTTTACTGATATCTACAATTTATAGCTATATTCTGGGCAAAGAACATCAAAAAAGAATTAATTGTTGTCTATGCCATTATGTTTCAGAGCCTTATCAACATTTATAAAAACATTAACTGAATATTGATAAAAGTATAGAATAATTTCCTCTTTATAAATGGAAAAATGATGCAGACACTGACCTTTCTTTTTCTACTGACTGAGAAAAATGGTTCACATTTGTTAAATGAAGTGAAATTTGTGTGGTAAATTTGGTCAAAAGGTATGTCTCAGTTTACTTGCCATTCCATCCCATCCAAATACACTCTTCATGTTTTAAATATGACACTTGGGTCTCTACAGAGATCAACTGCTTCAGAGAATTACTTTCTCCTCAAACTTATTAAAGGTCTTCATGGAATATTTTATAGCTATAAAATAGTGCATGAGTATCACAAGTCAATTAATAATTTAGTTTATTCAAATGCATATAACCAATATATATGGTAAGTCCTTGTAAGGGTCAAGTACTTTTCTAGTGCCTGGATACAAATACAAAGATGTACAAAAGTAATAACATAATACCAGATTGTATGTATAAGATTTGGGAAGTAATGTGATAGAGAATGACTGGCACATATTTTAGTTTGACTACCCAGGAAAGGTACCTATGAAAAATAGAACTTTGAGCTTGGAAACCTCATTAACAAGTAGAAGCCAACCATTCTTAGAAGATTATTTTAGATAGGCGTTAACAGTAGATGCAAAGGCTCTCAGGTGAAAAAAAATCATGTCATTGTAGTCAAAGCCCATCCCACAAAGAAGAAAAGGGGAGTGAGACAAGAAGTTTGCCTTTATCTGATGTTCAATTAGCAATCAATAGTGTTAAGCAGGAGGTGACATGATCTGATTTATAACTTAAAAATGCAACCATGGTTGTTTTGTGAATAAAAGGCAACAGAAGAAATAAGAAGATCAAATAGGGGCAATTTAAGAGGTGTAGGAGAGAGAACATTGAATACTGAAACATGATATAGAACACCAGAATACTGTCAGATATGGTGCCAGAAGGTGAGCTCCTCAGGTTAGAAGGCACGCAAAATACGACTGGGGGAGAATTGCTCTTCAAAGTAAAATGGGCCGTGATAACTAGAACAGAGTAAAGCCCTCAGGACCTTCATTTGTTGATGGGACACACTTCAAAATGAGGAGAAACAGCTGTAAATATCCGTTAGTAATTGAGACATGAAATGTACACTAATAGGACATTGGCAGAAATTAAATGACACATATAAGCATCGATATATTAGGCATTAAAGAACTAAAATGGACTGGTATTGACCACTTTGAATCTGACAATCACATTATCTACTATGCCAGAAATGACAGACTGAAAAGGAATGATGTTGCATTCCTCATCAAAAAGAATATTTCAAGATCTGTCTTAAGTCCACTAGAATGCTATGAGCATTCTACCAACTATCTGCTATCTACCAGCTTTTCGGTCTTAAAACTGATCAAGCATGTAATCAAGATGTGTGTATAATTACTGGTGATTGGAATGCAAAGGTTGGAAACAAAGAGGAAGGATCAGTAATTGGAAAATATGACCTTGGTGATAGAAATGATGCTGGGAACTGCATGATAGAATTTTACAAGGCCAATGACTTCTTCATTGCAAATACCTTTTTAGAACAACATAAAAGACGACTGACTATACACATGGAACTCACCAGATGAAATATACAGAAATAAAATCGACTACATCTGCAGAAAGAGATGGTGGAAAATATTATCTGCCAAAATAAGGCCAGCAGCAGGCTGTAGAACAGAGCATTAATTGCTCATATGTAAGTTCAGGCTGAAGCTGAAGAAAATAAAGACAAGTCCACAAGAGCCAAAATATAAAATTGAACGTATCCCACCTGACTTTAGATACCACCTGAACAACAGATTTCATGCATTAGACAATAAAGATTGAAGACTAGAAGAATTGTGGGACAAAAACAAAATAAAACAAAAAAAAACATCATACAGGAAGAAAGCAAAAGGTCATTAGAGGACAAGAAATAAGGAAGGAAAAGACCAAAATGGATGTCAAAAGAGACTCTGAATCTTGCACAATAGTATAAACATTCTAAAGCAAATGAAAGAAATGAGGAGATAAAAGAGCTGAATAGAAAATTATGGAGGTCATCTCACATTATAACAAAATGTGCAAAGATCTGGAGTTAGAAAACCAAAAGGGTAGAACACAATCAACATTTCTCAAGCTGAGGGAACTGAAGAAAACATTCAAGCCTCTACTTGCAATATTAAATATTGCAAAAAACGTGCAAAGTATTGAATGGTGCAGAAAACATAACAAAAACATGGCAGGAATACATTGAGTCACTTTCCAAAAGGAAATGGTCGATGTTCAACAATTTCATTGCATAGCATAAAATCAAGAGCCAATGATAATAAAGGAAGAATTACAAGGTGCATTGACATCACAGGCAAAGAGCAAGGCTCCAGTAATTGATGGAATACAAGTTGAAATCTTTCAATAAACTGTTATAGCACTGGAGGCACTCACTCAACTCTGCCAAGTAATTTGGAAGACAGCTACCTAGCCAACAGAGTGGACGTGATCCATATTTGTGCCCATTCCAGAGAGGTGACTCAACAGAAGGCATACATTAGTGCACAATATCATATGCAAGTAAAATTTTGCTTAACATAATACTAAAACTGCTGCAACTGTACATTGCCAGAGAACTTCCAGAGGTTCAAGATGGATTCAGAAGAGGATGTGCAATGAGGGATATCATTGCTGATATCAGACGGATGTTGGCTGAAAGCAGAAAATACCACAAGGAAGTTTACCTATGCTTTCTTGGCTATGCAAAGACTTTCAGTTGTGTGGACCATGGAAAGCTATGGACAAAATATGAACACTTAATTGGGCTCAAGAAGAACCTCTACATACATCAAGAGGCAGTTGTTTGAACAGAACAATAAAACATGATTTCAATTAGGGAATGTGTGTGCCAGGGTTGTATTCTTTCTTTCACCATACTAATTCAATGTGTATGCTGAGCACTTAATCAGAAAAACTGGATTATATGAGGAAGAACATGGCATCAGGTTAGGAGGAAGACTCATTAACAAAATGTGATATGCAGATGATACAACCTTACTTGCTGAAAGAAAAAGAGTACTTGAAATACTTACTGATGAAGATCAGAGACCACTACCTTCTATGTGGATTGTACCTCAATGTAAAGAAAACAAAATTTCTGGGCCAAGAAACATTCATATAAATGGAGAAAATATTGAAGTTGTCAAGTATTTTATTTTGCTCAGATCAACCATCAACACTCATGGAAGCAGCAGTCAAGAAGTCAAACGACGTGTTGCATAGAGCAAATCTGCAACACAAGACCTTTGTTAAGTGTTTAAGAGCAAAGATGTCAGTTTGAGGATTAAGATGTGCCTGACCCAAGCCATGGTTATTTTCAGTAACCTCACATGCATGTGAAAGTTGGACAGTGCATAAGGAAGACCACAGAAGAATTGATGCATTTGAGTTATGGTGTTGGAGAAGAATATTGAAAGTACAAACCAATCTGTGTTGGAAGAAGTACAGCCAGAATGCTCCTTGGAAGTAAGGATGGCTGTACTTCATCTTTCAAACTTTGGACATATTATCAGGAGGAATCAGTCTCTGGAGAAGGACATTATGTTTGGTAAAATGGAGGGTCAGAGAAATAAAGGAAGACACCCAATGAGATGGGTTGACACAGTAGCAGCAGCAATGGGTTCAAGCATAGCAATGATTGTGATGCTGGCAAAGGACCAGACAGTGTTTCGTTCTGTTGTGCACAGGATTGCTATGAGTGTTGTTAAGTGCTGTTGAGTCGGTTCCGACCTATAGCGATCCTGTATAGGGTTTCCAAGGTGTGACTGGTGAGCTTGAACCACTGATTTTTCAGTTCAAACTGACTTTGCAGTCCAGTGCATTAGCCCAAATTTCCACACGGAAGAGGAAAATTTTGAATATATTTTAGAGATAGAATCAGTAGAACTTATCAAATAAATATGTATAGTTGGAGATGTAAAGATGGAGATCTGGTAAGGTTAATTCCTACGTTTCTAGCTTAAGAAATTGGATGTATGCAAGTGTTACAAAATGAGATTAGGATATTTGGAGAAAGAATACATAGATGTTAATTGTAAAGGGGGAAATGCTATATTTAGAGATGTTTATTTTATATCTAATTGAAGATGTAAAAGCCTGGAGTTTAAACATCTGGAGCAGAAAGAAAGGTCAAATTATTGGTATAAATATGACAAAGAGTGTTGTTTAATACCAAAAGTGTAGGTGATATCACTCAGGTAGAGTAGATAGGTAGAAAAGATGAGAGGCCAGAAGCCCTAGGAATGCCAGTATTACAAGTCAATACCAGTTGCTCTGGTCTCAATTCCAGCTCATGGCAACCCAGTGTGCGCCAGAGTAGAACTGTGCTCCATAGGGTTTTCAATGACTTTTAGGGGTAGAAGTAAATTTTTAGTTCTTTCTTCAGAGTCATCTCTGAGTGAACTCAGACCACCAACCTTTCCATTACTAACCAAGTGCATTAACTGTTTGCACCACCCAGAGACTCCACGAATTGATAGTAGAGGAGAAACATGAAGACTGAGAAGTTACTACTAAGGTTGAAAGAAAGCAGGAGAACATGGCATCATGAAACTTGACCAAAAGATATTTCCATACAGCGGGTTTATGGATTAAGATAAAGACAGAAAAGTGTCCATTGGATTTGGGAACTGGAAGGTTACATTTTTGATCTTGACAAGAACAGTTTTCAGAGAGTAGTACTGCTATTCCTCACTGATCTAGTATCTCGTTAGCTGCCATTTCACATGTAAAACAATAGTGAAAAAAATGTATTTTACACATTAACAACATGAACACTGAAGTATAAGGGGAGAATAATGTTGGCTGTGATGATTAAGGATGTGTCGACTTGACTAGGCCATAATTCTTTGTAGTTTGGGAGGTATGTAATTTTGTAGTTTTGAAACTATGTAATGATGTAATTGGAGTCCTGGTGTGGTGCTGTTGGATAAGCACTCGACCATAAGATCTGTTTGAACCAAAAGGTCAGCAGTTCAAACTCACCGACCACTCTTCAAAATCCCTATACAGGGGTTTCTGTGAGTTAGAACCAGCTCGACAATACTTAACAGCAACAACAAATGATGTAATTGGCAGTTATATAATGATGTAGTCATCCTATATTTTGTAATCTGATGTGGTGAGCCTCCATTTTCGCAGAATGACAATTGCAGAATAATGATCTGGTCTTTGGAACCTAATAATATCTGTAAGTGGGGAATGGTCATGCATTTAAATTATGCATCAAACAGAAAAGTTTGTGCTTCATAAGCTCCAATCAAAAAGGTAATCAAACAAAACTGCCACAAGATTTGTCTATTGTACTTTTTTTTTTTCTGTCCTCTAGATTTTTCTGTTCAATAAACATTACTGTTACATGCAATCTTAGAAATACAGTTTGTGCTGAAAGATTTTACATAGACTCAAGATATCCTAGAGTGTTAATACACCCAGTTTATGATGAATTCTTGTTTCTCTTGTTTCGTGAGATTGTTTGAAACCTTAACTTTATTAGGTGAAATATGATCTGTTAAACTGTCTGCCTTTTAATACTTTAATTTAGCAGCCTGGACTGCTTTTGATGTAAAATGTTTCAGCAGAGGGAATTCTTTTTAAACTGCTTGAGTTCTATGGGTCTTAGAGGATAAGCACTGGACTGTGTACCACAGGATCTATAATTCAAGCCCACATGAGAAAAGATGAGGCTTTCTGCTCCTGCAAAGGTTTACAGCCTGGGAAACCTGATACAAGGTGGCTATGAGTCAGAAATGACTGGATGACATTTAACAACAACAGTCTTACCTTTCTAGCCTTGTCACCAGCATAAACTAGCCCAAATTTGCATGTTGGCCAAAGATAATAGAAAACAATAGGTTTTAACTAAAAAGATGAAACAAGTTAAATTACTCAAGGAGTGATGGAGTAAAAACACAATCAGGGGACAAGAAACTCTGGATCTCCTCACTGACCTTCCATATTATTATGAACAGTCATAGAACCTCATCCAATTTACACATTGTGAATTCCATGTTTAAGTATAATTGTATGCTCACGTGTTTCAACAGAAATTTATTATTTTTTATAAAATTAGTCCTATAGTAAAGTCTTGGTGTGGCGCTATAGGATAAGCACTCGATCTCAAGATCAGTTTGAACGGTAAGGTCTTAGTTCAAACTCACCAGCCACTCCTCACAAACTGTATACAGGGTCCCTATGAGTTGGATCTGACTCAACTGCAGTTAGCAACAACAATAGTTAGTATTAACAAAAAAAAAAATTTTTGTAAGCTCAGTATATCTACAAATTTAAAGCTTTATTCTAGTTTACTTTTTTAAACCTGTCATTCTTACGCAGTCCCAGTGTCATCTAGAATTGTGTGGTTTCATCTTCATACTCTATAAACCCATGCTGTTGTTTCTGTTCCTACTGGTGTTTTTCTAGTCACTGATTTTGTCAAATTGTCTAGTGTTTTAGCTACAATATTGTGGTAATTAGTATTTGTGAACTTATATCAATATCTGTTAGAGAATGAAGTAGCAATTAAAGGAAAAAAATCAAAAAGACTTCTGATCAGTTCCTAACGATGAGGTATTTCAATGTAGAATAATGATTTTACAAAATAATGTTTTTAATATAATCTAAGAAATATTACATATAAACAGTTTACCACCACATTACATACTATTTTATGATTAAAGTTGATAGTTTACTGTCAATATTTATCAATAGATAAATATCAATAGACAATAACTGAGGATTCTGCATAGTCTGGTATAGCAGGAGGTACATGTGACAAGGGGTGACATTGTGAATTACAGCCACCCTAGTGACTCCACTCTTACCATGAGTTGGAATTGACTCAATGACTATTTTTTGTTCTGTTTTATTTCTCCCCTCCCCCATGTATCTATAGGAACTAGTGGCAGTCAGGTTTAACACACACATCTACCTTTACTTACAAAGAACAAACCCTCACGTAGAAGCTGACAAGTATCATCTGGTCAAAGGTGAAGATGAGTGTCCTTGTTCAAGGGAAAGAGGGACTAAGATATCAGAAGTAGAGGGGAATGAAGCAGGAGTGCAGGGAAACGGGATGGCATGGAGCACTATGGTCAGGGACCAATTTGAAGGCTAAAAGGTGCAAGACCCAGATCCAAGGCTTCATATGAGTTATTGAAGGGCATTGGTCATAGACTAGTTAGCATCTCAAAGGTTAAAAGGCACAGAAGATAAGATTGTTCAGCTTGTTTAAAGCAGGACACATAATGGGAGGGATGTCGTTAAACCTCAGGTGAACTGACAGAAAACATCAAGTTGTGCTGAACGATTTCTCATACATATATATGTGTGTGTGAGAGAGAAGTCTCTACATAGTTGTTGTTGTTGTTGTTGTCAGGTGCCATCAAGTCGGAACCGACTCATAGGGACCCCATGCACAGCAGAACGAAACAATGTTCGATCCTGGGCCAACCTCACTACCGCTGCCACACTTGAGTCCATCAATGATGCCACCTGGCTGATCCATCTCGTTGGGGGTCTTCCTCTTTTTCTCTGACCCTCCACCCTACCCAGCATGACATCCTTCTCCAACGATTGTTTCCTCCGGACAATATGTCCAAAGTAGGAGAGACGAAGCTTAGCCATCCAGGCCTCCAAGGAGCACTCTGACTGCACTTCTTCCAAAACAGATCTATTGGTTCTTTTGGCAGTCCATGGCACTTTCAGTATTCTCCTCCAACACCACAACTCAAAGGCATCAATTCTTCTACGATCTTCTTTATTCACTGTCCAGCTTTCGCAGTGGGTTAATGCGCCAGACTGCAAAACCGTTTGAACTGCAAAGTTGGCAGTTCAAGCTCACCAGCTACTCCTCGGAAACCCTATACAGGGTTGCTATGGGTTGGAACCTACTCTACATAGTTACATGGTGAAATATCCATCCACTGTGGTAACTAATAGTGTTATAACACAGTGGATAAAGGTAGATATCTTCATTATGTAGTGCTGCTATAACAGACTCAAATGAATCAATTGCATCAATTCTTCTATGGTCTTCTGCAGTTGAGTTATGATATTGGAGGAGAATATTAAAAGTACCAACGACTGCCAAAAGAACAAACAAATCTATGTTCAAAGAAATACAACCGCAATGCTCCCTAGAAGCTAGAATGGTGAGACTTTGTCTTTCATACTTTGGACCTAATATCAAGAGGGACCAATACCTGGAGAATGACATCATGCTTGGTAAAGTGTGGAGTCAGTGAAAAAGAAAAAGATCCCCAACAAGATAGATTGGCATAGTGGCAGCAGCAATGGGCTCAAGTGTAGCAATAATTGTGAGGTTGGTGCAGAATTGGGCAGTGTTTTGTTCTGTTGTGCATAAGGTCACTAGAGATGGTACCAGTTCGACAGCATCTAACAGCAACAAGTTAGCAAATAAAAATTTATTTTCTCACAGTTTTTTGTTGTTACTTTTATGTATCATTGTGTCAGTGCCGATTCATAGTGACCTTTTATGTAAAACAGAAGGAAACAATGACCAGTCCTGCACTTCCTCACAGTCTTTTGTTTGAGCACACATTGTTGTAGTCACTGTATCAATCCATCTAATTGAGGGTCTACTTTTGCACTGACCATCTGCATTACCACATAAGATGTCCTGAAATCAAACAACACATTTTATTGGGCAAATCTGCTATAAAAGTCCTCTTTAGATTATTAATAAACAAAGATGTCACGTAGAGAAGTAAGATGCACCTGACCCAAGCCATGGTATTGTCAATTGCCCCATATGCATGCTAAAGCTGGCAATGAATAAGAAAGACTGAAGAATTGATGTACTTGAATTATAGCATTGGTGAAGAATGTTGAATATACAATAGACTGGAAAAAGAATGAATAAATCTCACTATTTATTCTAGTAGGCTAGAATTCCAAATTCTAGTAGGCTAGAATTCCAAATTCATAGCATCAGTTCTAGAGGAAGTCTTTTTCTATCCTTTCTGGTTGAAAATTTCCACTTCTCCAGCATTCTTTCTGGTGAAATTCTTTGGGCATCTCCATGTGGCATCAATTTTCTCCCTGTGTGCCTAATCTGCTCATCATTACTTCAAAAGTGATTGGTTTAAAATAAGTCCTAGACTGATAAGGCCTCATTGAAATAACAAAGAAATCCTAAATGGTATTATATTCACAGGTTTATTGTTACTGCTGTTTGTTAAGTGCCCTAGAGTAGGTTCAGACTCATAGTGACCCTATATTAGGTTTCAAGGACAAGTTCATGGGCTTTAACTGCCTGCCTTGTACTTATCCCATAGCATCACTCCAGGACTTCACAGGTATAGGGGTTTGAGTTTAAAATACATAATTTGGGGGGACACAATTCTTCCATAACAGTAGGGTAAGGAGCAAGAGACTGGAGAGGCTGACAGATATATGAGAGAGTGGGGGAAGGATAAGGACTTGGGATGGAAACTCAGTCTTTTATTGGGAAGTGTTTAGCTCAACTTCTCTTATTTTCTGAATCTTCTCTCTGTGTCTCATCTTTATAATACCCATGATGATAAAACCTGTGCTGTTACAATACCTTCCTTAGTGACACCCCACTAGAAAGAACAGTGGATCGTAAGTTTTAAATGGTAGTAGACTCCAAATAATATTTAAATTGCTCTTTACAATACATAAATCACTTTTTTGTAATTAACGTCTTTGATATGATCATCATGATAGTATTTGAGGCTGCTAATTATAAACCTTGTTTTAAACCTTCATAAACTGAAATTCTGAACAGATTAACTAGTTGTGTTAGGCTTTGTAATTGGCAAAGTAAGCAAGGCCTGAGTGTAAGCCCTGTGGATTTCTTGCTTCAAATGTCATGCTCTTTTCTTTATAGAAAGCAGTCTAATTAAAATAGGAAGAAAAAAAATCTTCCTTATTTATTTATTTTTTTTGACAGTTCATGGTTTTAGATATGAAAAATCAAGGTTTTATTAGATATGAAACAATGGAGCAAATTTGAGCCCTTTCCCAAATTCAAAGCAAGATGCTGAAGGCCAAAAGGAGCTGCCCAATGGCAGACAGAGAATGAAAGAAACTAAATAATTGATAAAATCTATGCTACATCCAGAAACTGTCAAAAGTGAGCTCTGTGAGAGATGCTGCATTTGCCTGTTTGTTCCTGACACCTGGTGACACTGTGTCTCAGTAATAAAAATGTCAGGAATTCTGAAAGAAATAATAATTTGCCATGTAATTTGAGTTTACCACCTTGATGAGTAATATTTAATTTGATTGAATGATTTGAAATGATATTTTTAGAGCCATAATAAGCAACACAAGGGATAGGCCTGGTCTTTAATGACAAAATATGTATTTATTTTACATACTGCTTTTTTCCAGACATTTTCTGGTATCTTATTTCTGACTATTAAATTATACCCTGAATCAAATATGCAACTGCATGCAAGCTGTTCCTGTGGACATTAAATGCAGCATAAATAGAAACTGAAAATAATCAGATGTATTTAGAATTCCATTCTTATTCTTCTAACCTGCTTGCCCTTTTTTATTCTGGGATGCAACTGATTCTGAGCTTCTTGCTACATTTGCATTTTCCCCAAACTTTGTTTCCCGCTCCTTGCTTTCTCAGTGGGCAAATTCCAAAAGCAACCTCCACGTATGACAACTTTTGCTGTACACACACATATTAGGGCTGCTCGAAACAAAGTAAACAATGAGCCTCAGAGATAAAAAGGGAAAGTCTATTCCTTAGAGGGCAGAAAAGAAGACAGAGGTCTTTTTCATACCTTGTTGTTTGTGAAAGAAAGAAAGGAAAAGAGTTTTTTTGAGTGAAAGCTTATTTGGAGCATGAAAAACAAAATGAAAGAAAGACAGAAATGACCAAGATTGTGCCAAGATTGTGTTGTTTCCTTTTATTGTATCAACAGTTTAGCTGAAGCATGCTTTTCAGCTGTTGGCTCTAAATGATAAACTTGATGAATCATATGTTGTTGTAATTTAGTGCCGTCCAGTCAAATCTGAATCATAGCAATCCTGTATAAGGTTTCTGAGGAGCAGATGGTGAGTTTGAACTGCTGGCCTTGCAGTTCAAACTGGCCTTGAAGTCCAGTGCTTATCCTATGGCACCACCACACCAGGATTCCACATAGGAAGTAATGCAGTATTGCAGTATTTGTGGTAGGTACAAGATTATTAGTATGGCAAATAAATGAATAAATAATGTACAAGTTGTATTTAATGTGGAGTACAAACTAGACCTAAACAAACTGAAAAGCCAGAAACTCCAAACATTTTTTCCCATTATCCATTGAAATTAGGAATTACTTTCTGTGAAACTTCTCTTCAAAATTGTACCAAGACTTTGCATTTTGTAATTTATACCTGTACGGTCTTTTGAGACTTTAAATGTTTCCTGAGTCTCCAAGGCTGTAAATCTTTGTCTAGCAGAGCCAGGGATCTTTCAGTTATCAACCCAATGCTTAACGCACTGTGTCACCAGGGTGCTAAAGGAAGGAGATGGAATTACTTTTCAATTGAAATGTGTTTTTCAGTTAGCCATTTAACATTTGTTGGGTCATTTGTCTTAGAAGAGATACAAGCTCTTTCTTAAAACACGGATAGCAAAAATTGTATTCACTTATTTGGACACACACCAGGAAGGACCATTCACTAGAAAAGGACATCATAGTTGGTAAAATAGAGACTCATCACAACTTAGGGAAACTTTCACTGGGATGGACTGACTAAACCTACTGCCATTGAGTTGATTTCAAATCGTGATGATGATATATCTGTAAGACAGAATACAACTGCTGCTTAGGATTTCTGAGACTAAAGCTTTATAGGGGCAAGCGGCCTCATCTTTCTCCATGGAGCAGCAGATGAGTTTGAACTATTGACCTTTTGGTTAGTAGCCCAATGCTTAACCCACAGAGCTACTACGGCTCCTCTGATTAACTGACACTGTATTTGGACTCAAACATACCAACTATCTTAAAGAATGCACAGGATAGGGCAACATTTAGCTCTGTTATAAATAAAGTTGTCATGAGTGAGTGTCTTCTCAACTGCATCTTACAGGAGGATCATTTCAGAAAAGGACTTTGGATTTGAGTTATTTATCAGACAATGAATCTCGGTGTTGCAAGTGTGAATGACCTACTTGGGATGATTTCTTTTTATAAGGAAACATGGAAAAAAATCCATGTTTAAGAATAGCCAAGCATTTGATGTAGAATTATTAAAGCCTTCTGTGTACTAAGTGTGGGAAATTTACAGTCTAGGGAAGGAGACAGAATGTATGCAAACAGATAAATACACAAATACCAGTCATGCTAACTGCTATTATAGAGAATAATAACTATATATTAACTCCATGATCCCTGTACATTAAATATACCCATCATTCTTCCTTGTGGATACCAAAAACCTTTCTGCATGTCTTTACATTTCAGTTTCTTATATACAATAAGTCCATGGAACTACGTGCCTTCTAATATACTTTTCAGTTTGGTCCCACAATTATAATATCTTGATTCCTTTCTATAATTTAATTTCATCTCTGGAAAGCCACATGGACATTTTTGGTAAAAGAGAGAACATGGCGGGTTTCTGTAACTTATCAATTGCCTTGACTCCATTCTGACTCTTGGTGATTCCATATGTGTCATAGTAGAATTTTGTTCCACAGAATTTTCCATGGCTATGATCTTTCAGAAAAGATTGAAGTTGTCAAGGACTTCATTCTTCTTGGATCAACTATCAACACTCACGGAAGCAGCAGTCAAGAGATCAGATGACATATTGCACTGGGCAAATCTGCTGCACAGGAACTTTTTAAAGTATTGAAGAGCAGAGATGTCAGCTTGAGGACTAAGGTGCTCCTGACCCAGGCCATTGTGTTTTCAATAGCCTCATATGGATGTGAAAGCTGGACAGTGAATAAGGAAGATCGTAGAAGAATTGATGCCTTTGAGTTGTGGTGTTGGAGGAGAATACTGAAAGTGCCATGGACTGCCAAAAGAACCAATAAATCTGTTTTGGAAGAAGTGCAGCCAGAGTGCTCCTTGGAGTCCAGGATGGCTAAGCTTCATCTCTCATACTTTGGACATATTGTCCGGAGGAAACAATCGTTGGAGAAGGATGTCATGCTGGGTAGGGTAGAGGGTCAGAGAAAAAGAGGAAGACCTCTAACAAGATGGATTGGCCAGGTGGCATCATTGATGGACTCAAGTGTGGCAGCGGTAGTGAGGTTGGCCCAGGATCGGACATTGTTTCGTTCTGCTGTGCATGGGGTCGCTATGAGTCAGTTCCGACTTGATGGCACCTGACAACAACAACAACATGATCTTTCAGAAGCAGACTACCAGATCTTTCATGTGAGGAGTCTGTAGGTGGATTCAAACCAAAAATGTTTGGGTAAGCAGCCAAATGCATTAACCTTTTGCACTACCCAGGAACTTCTAGGTCTAATTGATAGGTGATAGATACTGAAGAGTTGACTTGGACTCAAAGTGACCTTATGCAAAACGGAATGAAACATTGCCTAGTCCTATGTGGAGCTGTGGGATAAGCACTGGACTGTGACCCACAAGGTCAGTGGTTCAAACTCACCAGCCCCTCCTTGGAAACCCTATACAGAGTCACTATGAGTCAGATGTGACTCAAAGTCATTTAACATACCTTCCTCACAGTTAATGTTACATTTGAGCCCATTGTTACAGCCACTGTGTCAATCCATCTTGTTGGGGATCTTCCTCTTTTTCACTGAGCTTCCTCTGTTGTACATAGGGTGTCTATGTGTCAGAACCAACTAGACAGCACCTAACAACAACAACTCCATTTTACCAAACATGATGGTCACTTCTGACAAAATATCCAAAGTACCTGAGATGAAGTCTAGACATCTTCAATTCCAGAGAGCATTCTGCCTGTATTTCTGCCAAGACAGATTTGTTTGTTCAGGCAATTCATGCTAGTTTCAATATTCTTCAACAGCACTATAATTCAACTGCATCACTTCTTCTTGTCTTCCTTGCTCATTGCCCAGTTTTCACATGCATATGAGACTATTGAAAATATAGTCCAGCTTCTCAAATTATTTGCTCAGTATGAATATTGAATAAGTATGGTAAAAATATACAACCCTGGTACACACCTTTTGTAAACTGAATATAAATCAGGCAGTAGCCCTTTGTTCTACTCGAAGGACTGCATCTTGGTTTATGTACATGTTCTGTGTACATGAGCATAATTAAGTGTTCTGGAATTTCCATTCTTCACAAAATTATCCATAGTTTGTTATGATCCATGCAGCTGAATGTATTTGGATAGTCAATAAAATACAAGTAAACATCTTTTTGGTATTCTCTGTCTTCAATCAAAATCCATCTGACATCAGTAGTGATATGCTTCAGTCTATATCCTCTTATGAATCTGCCTTGAATTTTGGCAACTCCCTGTTCATGTACTGTTAGAACCATTTTTTAAATACCTTCAGCAATATTTTATTGAGTATAATGTTAATAATAATTTTGTTTGATAATTTATACATTTTGCCATGTCACCTTTCTTTGGAATAGATACAAATATGATCTCTTCCAATCATTTGGCCGTGTAGCTCTGTTTCAAATTTCTTGGCTTAGAATACAGTTGCATGAGTTTGTTGAAACCTTGTTTTTCATCTATTCCTTCTTCTTAGTCTTTTCCTAGTCTGGAATTGATCTTTGTCTCATTATCTATAAAATGACATTGATCCCTATCCTGTAAAATTTTACAAGACTTATAAATATTGCCTGGGGTTGCAGAGGTTGCTACGAAACACAGTACTTAGTATTCGTATTATGTATATTTATAGTTGATGTGCATAAATTACAAATGTACTGTCCAGGTGTGGCGCTGTGGGTTAATGTACCAGACTGCAAAGCCATTTGAACTGCAAGGTCGGCGGTTCAAGCTCACCAATTGCTCCTCAGAAACCCTTTTATAGGGTCACTATGGGTCGGATCTGACTTGACAGCACTTAACAACAACAACAACTATCAGAATTATAATTGTTTTTTAATAACATTGTTGTGATTCAATAATAAAAAACATTATGAAATCCCACATGGTTACTTCTTGTAAAAAATCCCATGCTTCCAATTCTGTTCCACTCAGCATTATTATTATTATTTTGAATAGTAGAGATTCACCTGGAAATTTAAACCAAACCCACTACACAGAAAAAAAAAAAAAAAAAAAAAAATGTGCTCCTGATTTTGTAACCAGAACTGATTTGACTACTCTTTTAGGATACAAAATTATGTATTTTTTAAAAATAGAGTTGAAAAGAGAAATGCATAGAAACTTTGTATGCATATGACAGTAGAATAACTGTTTTAAACATATTTGGACTGTAAACACCAGTGAAAATGTGCATATATTTCTTTTGTTTTTCCAGATTTTGCTCATGTGAGAGACTATTTGTTCTCATAAGAGAAAAATAGCCATTATATGTTAACATCCATGCTGATTTAATAACTCAAGCCAGAATATATTTTTATAGCATCCAGACGGCTTGTGCATATAACTTCATGGAGTTTTATTTTGTCACCAAGTGGCCACCATATGGAAGACTGTTGAAATATATTTTGATTATGTAACTGTCTGCACATAGACATGGTCATGCAGTTGGGGTGGGATAGGAAGGGAACACAGGTAGCATAGGCAAATGATTAGAGCTGTATTAAGTGATTAAAGAACTGGATCTGATAGTTTGGCACTTTTGGATCCACAGTGGCTTCTTTTGATGTAAGGCCAATGAAGTAAAAATGAATGCTTTAGATTACCTTTTTATATGATGGCTCATAAGATAGATGTTCTCCAACCTTGTTTAGATGTGTTAGTAAGTTATTATATATATGTGTGTGCGTGTGTGTGTGTGTAGTAATTTCACTATTTCAGAAATAGATTCACAGTAATAATATAGAAAGATAAGAGAAATAGAAATAAGACCGGAAGCTATGGCTAGAGTTAAAAATGAATATATAATTTTCTACCTTTTACAAACAAATTTAAATTGGACTATTCCAATTAAAATTTAGTAGATTTCTGTCATTAAATTAAGTTGAATATTAAATCACAATTTCATTTTTCTTCCTTTCATATTCATTTTGTAATTTTATTTTAAAGAGGATCATTATATTATTGTTTCCTTACAAATTGTATTGAAAATGCTATACTTTTCTGTGGAACTAAGATTAGGATTTATTTTTAGTCTAAAACTTATAAATATAGGAAAATATTTATGCTAATTTTCAGAATAAAATATTTTAGATACTTGTTTCCCATTTTGGCATTTCCTTTAAGTTGATCTGACACAAAGATAAAAATGACACTTATTTCTCAGTTGGCACTTGAAAGACAAGAGTAATAAGAAATTCAACCAAAGTGAAGAATTTATTTCAGGGAAAATAAGCATATTGACATTCCTTGACTTTTGTATATTGATTTTTGGCTCCACTTTCTCCAAAGCCATTAAGACTTAGAGTTAATCATTCTTGATTTTTTATTGTCAGCTGGTTCCCTTATTTATTATGCTGAATAATAGCAATACTGCTTCATTGTTATTTATGGTCACATTCAGTTCTGTAGTAAAAAAGAAAAAAAAACAACAACAACAAAAATCCCACTAAGTAGCATACTGAAATTCTTGTAGATGTTATAGATGACTGATACAGTATGTGGTCTTTAGTTGGCTGTTGATTGATGTTCTAGCAATAGAGTAAATCTTATCAATGTCAGAGGTGATCCCAGGACAATCGTTTACAACCCTGTTGTTGTTGCTGTTAGGTGCAGTTGAGTTGATTCTGACTCATAGCAACCTTACGCCCAACAGAATGAAGCACTGCCTGGTTTTCCACCATCCTCATAACAATTGTTATTCTTGAGCCCAGTACTGCTGGCACTGTGTCAATCCATATAGATTGGTCTCTTCCTCTTTTTCACTGACCCTCCACTTTAGCAAATATGATGCCCTTCTCCAGGGACTGGTTCTTCCTGATAATATGTCAGAAGTATGAGAGAGAAATCTCAACATTTTGACTTTTAAGGGGCATTCTGGTTGTACTTCTTCCAATACAGATGTTTGTTATTCTGACAGTCCATGGTACTTTTAACATTCTTATCCAACAACATAACTTAAATGCATCAGTTCTTCTACTGTCTTCCTTATTTATTGTCCAACTTTCACATACATATAAAGGTACTGAAAATACCATGGATTGGGCACAACCCTACTATGTTAAAAGTATGTCTTTCCAGTCAGATCACCAGAAGGCTATTTTGAAATATACACACGTCCTCACTTTTTATTTAAATTTTGATGAAGTCAGCTTAATTATCTATCAAAGGAATGACACTTTATCCCTAGATTGATGTTTACTTTTACAGTGGATTGTAGAGATTTCTTGATAGAAATTAGTGCTATATCTCATCAAGTCTTTCATTATAGATTCATGAAGTATTTGTGTTCCAATAAAAAGGATACTATAGTAGGAGGAGCAATGCCCCTCCCAATGTTATCCATATCATGATCCTTGGAATAAATAAAAATCTTATTTTACATTGCAAAGGACATATAAAATAGCAGATAGAATTAAAGTTAAAGCTCATCTGACCTTAAAATATATTATCCTGGCGCATGCAGGTAAGCCTAATGTAATCTTAAGAGAGTCCATAGAAGCAGAAGGAAGCAGACAAAGAGGTGGAGTGATGCTATCAGCAAGAGTGAACTTGTTATTGATGGCTTTGTAGGTGGAGGGAGAGGACCTCGAGCCAAGATATGTAATTGATCTCTAGAAGTAGAAGGCAAGCAAATGGATTCTCCCTTAGAGCCTCCAAACATGAATGCAGTCCTGCTGACACTAATTTTACATCAATGAGATCCACTTAGGACTTCTAACCTACAAAACTGTAAAATAATAAATTTGCATTTTTTAAGCTAATGTTTATGGTAATTTTTTATATTAACAATAAAACTAATATAGACAGCAAAAAAAAAAAAAAAAAGCCCACAATATTTATAAATGGCACAATCATATCTTAAATGCCCTTTTATTAAATAGGGTTTACTTGCTACTGCAACAGGTTTGGTATAATTAAAACATCTTTAATGCATCAGAATGAGAATTATATGTGTTATTCAATTGCACTAAAAACACTAGTGCTTATCATTTCCAAATTTGCATTAGGAAATCTGATGCCTAATGAATTAAGCTGTGTGGTTGAACACCAATAATCATTATATCAATACATATACTCATTTCCCACCACATCCCAAAGGATTATTAATATAGAAGGACATTGGATCATGACTAGCCCTGGGCACATGTAGAGTTAAGTTTCCTGAACAGGTTGATTTGGGGATCCAGGTAAAGTTTATTAAAAACAACACTTTGAGAACAAGAAAGGACTTTTGAGGCCATCTAGTCAAATATTAGGATCCTGGATGGTTGTTGTTGTTATTGATAGGTGCCATCAAGTCAGTACCGAGTCAGAGAGACACTATGTACAACAAAACAAAACACTGCCCAATCCTGGGCCAACCTCACAATTATTGCCACACTTGAGCCCATCGATGCTGCCACTTTGCCAATCCATCTTGCTGGGGTTCCTCCTCTTTTTCTCTGACCCTACACCTTACCAAATATGATACCCTTCTCCAGTGACTGATCCCTCCTGACAATATGTCCAAAGTATGAGAGATGGAAGTTTGGCCATCCTGGTCTCTAAGGAGCACTCTGGCTCTACTTCTTCCAATATAGCTCTGTTTGTTCTTTTGGCAGCCCATGACACTTTCAATATTCTCCTCCAACACCATAACTCAAAAAGCATC
>NW_006408553.1:24051090-24073408 GCF_000296735.1 Chrysochloris asiatica | reverse complement strand
TACTACATCTGGTAGCAGTCCTGGTGTGGCGCTGTGGGCTAATGTGTCAGACTTCAAAGTCATTTGAACTGCAAGCTCAGTGGTTCAAGCTCACCAGCTGCTCCTTGGAAACCCTCTAAGTGTCGCTATAGGTCAGAATCGACTCAACAACACTTAACAACAATAACAACAAAATATCTGACAGTGCTTCTCTGCTATTCATAAGGTTTTCAATGACTAAATATTCAGAAGTAGTTCATTACTCCTTCTTCCTAGTTTGTCTTTGTCTGCAAACTCATCTGAAACCTGTCTACCATAGGTGACCCTACTGGTATTTAAAATATCTGTGGCATAGCTTCCAGAATCACAGCAACTCACAACCCACCACAGTACGACACACTAACAGATGAGTGGTAGTACAAATATTTAAATGCTCACTTATAAACATAAAGGTTGATAGCTTGAATCTAAATAGAAGCACCTCAGAAGAAAGTTGTACTAATCTTTTTCTGAAAGATAACAGTCATTTAGAATCCTATGGAGTAAAGTTGAACTCTGACACACTTAGGGTTCCCATGAGTCAAAATCCATTCAATGGCAATGGGTTTATTGGCTGGTTGGTTGGTAACTTCGCCCATTGACTTTGGTCTACTTATATTAACATGGCCAAAACTTTTATTTTTCTAGTTATGTGGTATTAGGACACAGAGCTCTTACAAGGCTTAAATGAGCTAATATTTGACAACTCCATAATATATTTGGAACTTAATAGATGCTGAATAAATGGTAGCAATTTTATTACTTTTTTTTAAAATTAAACTTTATAGGAACACTGAACAGCATATTTATCTAAGGAGGAATAAAAACAAATTAATAGCAACATTGTACATAGGGTTCTGAGGATTAGCTGGTGGGTTTAAACTACTGACCATGTGGTTAGCGATCAAGTAGATAGTTATGTGCCGTGGAGTCGGTTCTGACTCATAGTGACCCTGTACAGGGTTTCCAAGGCAGTAAATCTTTATGGGAGCAGAAAGCCAAAGAATGGGCAGAGAGAAGATCAAAGGAGAGGAGGGGAGATGAAGAATAAAAGGAGCACACCCCAGGAGTACACGGAGCCAAGCCCAGCCCTGGCGGGACCGAGGAGCCTGTTGCACGGCTATTGAAAACCAGTCCCAGACCTCTGTTTGAAGGTCCTTCCTCTGAAAACATCACCCGTGTGTGGAGCCATCCTCACACCCACACCTACCCCCTACCAAACCACGGCCTTTACCTGTGTCTTCCGGTGTTTCCCGTGCTACCTGTCGTGTGGGAGTGGACACGCTCAGCGGCACCAATGGCGAGGATGACAAGATCCAAGACTTTTCAGGCATATCTGCCTTCCTGTCACTGGACCTACAGCTGCATTCACTGTAGAGCTTACTTGGCCAATCATGATGAACTCATTTCCAAGTCATTTCAAGGAAGCCAAGGACGAGCATACCTCCTTAAATTAGTAGTTAATGTGGACTGTGGGCTTGCAGAAGAACAAGTTTTGCTAAAAGGACTGCATGCAGTCACAGACATTTACTGTAAAAACTGCAAAACCACTCTGGGCTGGAAATATGAACATGCCTTTGAAAACAGCCAGAAGTATAAAGAAGGCAAATTTGGCATTGAGTTAGCACACATGATCAAGGACAATGGCTGGGACTGGTTGGAGAAGTCCCCCAACCCAGTGTCCACATGGATGCCATCCAACTGAACTCTCTATCCAAGCGTTAGAGAGGGACTGAGCACTTGGTTTCCATCCATTTAGAGGCCTTGCCATCTGAGGCATCTCCCACCTTGATGACATCTTTCTGGTGACTGGCCTCAAAATTGCTGTCTCTCTGTTTCTTTGCTTTGTATCTGTTTGTGAGTTGATCCCGGCTTCTCTGCCTGTTCTAGTGTTGGTTAAAAACAAAACAACAAAAGGAAGAAAATAAAAAGACTAGAAGGAGACCAGAGAACCCACAGTATTTTATAAAGGTGATCATTGATGAATATATATTGTTGTTAAATGCTGTTGAGTCGGTTCTGACTCATAGTGAGCCTGTATAGGGTTTCTGAGGCTATCGATATTTGCAGAAGCAGAAAGCCTCATCTTTCTCCTGAGGAAGAACTGATTGGCTTGCACCACAAACCTTGTTTGCAGTCCAGTGTTTCACCTACAAGCCACAGGGCTCTGAGGAAGGCATAAAGAAGGGGGGGTGGGTGAAGAATACAATGAGCAACTGAAATCATCAGTTATTTTCTTCTGATTCATCTTTTAAAGGAAATACTTTCTAAGAGATCTTTGCTCTTGTGTGTTCTGGTAAATATAAGGTGAGACTCTCCCCTACTTTTTCTAATGATGACCTTGCACAAGGGTATGCTCTCCTTTGAAAGATCCCTTCTGTCTGAAGCTATATTACAATATGATCAAATAGAGTCTCCTCAGGTTGTGTGACTGATATAAAGTTGGATGATGTACCTGACAGATTCTTTTGAACTGCCTCATCTGGGAACTGAACCAAGGATTCTGTGTTCCTAAATCACTGTGCTCACAGAGTACTTTTCCCTTTCTCCACAGTGCCTATAACTACTGCTGGAGAGTATAAAAGCTGAGTCATAAACACAAAGATAAAGTAGAATAATGCAGTTTTCCCAAACTTCCTTGATTATAGAAATACTATAGAAATACACACCTATCTGGAGATTCTGATTCTCAACTCAAGGTGATTCTTATAAAACTGGAACATGTAGAAATGTGTCTTATTCACCTTTGGGTCTTAGTGTTTTGCTTGCTTGGCACATTGTAAAGGAGTTCCTGGGTAGAACAAATGATTAATCCAAATAGAGACACATTGCAAGAATAGTCTAGCAATCTGCTTCCAGAAGCTTACAGTCTTGGAAACCCTACGGAGTACAGATCTCTTCTGGCAGAATAGGGTTACCATGAGTCAGAACTGACTTGAGGGTAACTTTTATTTTTGTTGTTGTTGTTTACTTGCTTATTTGGTGCATAGTTAATTTTCAACAGAATTTTTTTAAGTGAAAACCCATGTAGATCCCTGTGACAATGTACATGGGAAATAAGAAAATTGAGCTTATTCCAGGGAAAGAATACCAAATAGGGGTAAGATATTTGCTTAAGAGCAACTTTATCTTTTTTGTTGTTGTTGTTCAGTTTTAAGTGTATTTAATGTATTTTATAGAAGCATTTTCATCAATAGCTTTTTTTTTTTTTTTAAGTGTGAACTGAGTGATAGTTTACATGGGAGAACACTGACTTTACACCATCGTTTCATTGCAATGATTATAATCTCCTCCATGTATCATCATTCAACAGTATTTGCTTCCATTCCCTCTGTTTTTCTTTTTTGGGGGGTAGAGAGGGTGGGGAGATGTACACAAAAACACTTGGGGATATATAATAATTTAAACAACCAAAGGACACTTTCTGTAAGCCTGCCGCCTGACTGCCAGCACACAGTCCTTTTCTTTCTATGAGTCTAGAGTCCTCAGCTGCTCCCTCTTTCCATGTTCTCATCTCTGCCTCTATTTCTAGTGTCGCTGCTTCTCTGGATAGGGTCCCGCATTCTGCTTGGAGCACCTTTGTATTTTAACTAGCTGTTAAAATGAAAGCTCCTTGGCCTGTCCTATTACCTTGGAAGATGTCAATGTCCTTTGTTTAGAACTGGTCTAGAATTTATCTCAGAGGTTCATCTCCACATTATCAATTTATATATAAACTTCTCATATTTTGGATTTTCTTTTGTACTCAGATTGACATGATTTCTAAATCAGTGCAATGAAAATATATGATAATATGGATGATTGCCTAGTGATGTTTTGTGACATGAAATTGAACAATAATAAGATATTCTTGCATCTCGCATCAAATCATTAAACTACTGCTTCAAATACTTTAATAAATGCAGAAGGCAAAGACTGTGTGAGGTACTTGAAGTAAACCAAAGGATCACTGAAAGATTAAGACGAAGAGTTTGCAGTGATTATATTAGAATTTCCTTTACATTAATGAATATTCCCTCTGGGATAGCTCCAGCCAAATTATTGTATTTCATTCGTAATTTAACTGTGAATAAAACCAGAATTAAGGAGCCCTGGTAGTATAGTGAGTTTATACGTTAGACTGTAACTGTAAGGTCAGCAGTTGAAATTCGCCAGCCACTCTGTGGGAGAAAGATGGGGCTTTTTCTACCATAAAGATCCCCAGTGTCTAAAACCCTGTAGCATCACTATGAGTCAGAACTGACTGATGGCATGCAACAGCAGCAAAACTATAAGCAGAAAGTGAGACTATGAAGATTTTATTAAAGGAAAGCCACAAATCTAAAACGTTGAGAGAGAACCAAGGAAGCTGGGAAGAGGATCAGATGCTGCCAAGGAGGAAGAAGTTGGCAGCAGTGGCTTCAGTTAATTGCTAAGTACAGTCAGATAAGAGCATTGACCATTGAAGTCACCTCTACATTTGGCATTTTCTTATTTATTTCTTCCCCTACATCCATTTCCCAAGGCATACTCTGAAGAGAAAACAGGTTTTGCTTTTTCCCTTAGTGAACTGCACTTCTTTTTCTTCTTTTCAGCTGATATAGAAAAGCCCCCCAAAGGCTGAGTTGATGTTTGTTTGGGACCTGGAGTGGCAGAAAGGAAATTTAAAACAAAACCAATTGCTGTGGCATCAATTCTGACTCATGGTGATCCCATGTATGCCAATGTAGAACTGTGTTTCACAGGGGTTTGAGTGACTGATATTTGGGAAGTAGATCATTGGCTTTTTCTTCTAAGTCATCTCTGGAGCCTGCTACCTTTCTGTAAGCAGGTAAATGCTTTAGTTATTTGAACAATTGAGAGTGCAGAAAAAGAATAGCAAGAAATATACTCTTGCAGAATGGCCTGAGACATGAGGTCCTTCCTCTATAACCTGAAAGAAATTCATCAGCAATTTTTTTCCTCTGATTTTCTGTGAAATTTGGGTTATGGAAGGAAACCATGGCTGACTTGGAAGAGTTTAGACTTTGGAGTCAAACAAAAAGGTTTCAAATTTTACTTTATCCCCTTTTGTGAAACCCTGTTTAAACTTTCTGAACCACAGTATTAGCTGTACAATTGGAATAATAGTGCTATGTACCAGAATAGCTACATAACGTGTGGACCCAGAGAAAATTATACACAAATTGTTAAGACTTTCAAGATGGTGAAAGCCAAGCATTAAATCAAGCATATGAATCGGGCTGCGAACCTTAAGGCCAACAGTTCGAAACTACCAGCTGTTCCGCGGGAGAAAGATGAGGCGTTCTGCTCCCGTAAAGATTTACAGCCTCGGAAACCCTGTGCAGGGTCGCTATGGGTCGGAACCGACTCGACGGCACTTACAACAACAACAATGTCCTTCAAAGGTCGGCTGACTGTCCAGGTCATTTGCGTATTTGCTATTATCTAACTTTTCAGTCTTTTGTTTCTGTATCTGTGAGCTGATTCTGAATCTACAAATCACTGCCTGGTAGCAGGATTTGACCAATAGAAGGCAATGATTTAAGACTGGAGGATGAGAGAGAGGGAGAAATCAGGTTAGTTTTCTGTCTCCTTCTCTCACCCCCTCCTGTCCCCAAGTTGTTGTGTTAAGTGCCGTTGAGTCAATTCAAACTCATAGTGTCCCTGTATAGGGTTTTTGAGGGCGACTGGTGGTTTTGGACCACCAAACTTGTAGCTAGCTTGTTGTTAACAGTTCAGTATTTACCTTACAGTGAGTGCCATACCAAATATTTTTAATACTGCCTGCCCTTCCTTTTTTGGACCCCAGCTTCTCTAAGACTGTCTACTGTATCCAGTCCATCTTCAAGCTCCCTATCTAACAGGGCAGTTACCTCTACTCGAGTTCCCAGCAGGCCAAGTGCTCTGACACCACCTTTTCCTTGGCTCTTCCTGCCTCATTATTAGGGATGATCATTGAGTCTTACCTTTGCTAATATCTTGACTGCCTCACTGTTCCTTGTTTGACATTTCAACTCTTCTAACCCACTTTTGGAGTCGTCTTGTGGCACTGTGGGTTAATGTGCTGGACTGCTAAGTCGGTTTAAACCTCAAGGTCGGCAGTTTTCAAGCTTACCAGCTGTCCCTTGGAAACTCTACGAAGGGTTGCTATGGGTCAGAACTGACTCTATGTCACTTAACAACAACCCATTTTTAACTGTTTTCATTTGTAGTTGTTGGAATTGATTCCAACTCATGGCAACCCACTGTATGGAGATTAGAACTGTGGTCCATAGGGTCATCAAGCCTGTCTTCCAAGATACCTCTGGTTGGACTTAAGTTGTCAGGTTTTCAGCTAGTGGTACTACCAAGAAACTCTTATTAGTTCTTCATATAAATATTCTCTATTGATCTACCTCACATGGGATACAAACGTCTATCTTGGAAGGTTCTCAGGAGGAATGAATCTGTCTAATGTGGTTATTTCTCAACTGCAGATTACTATCTATTAATGAATCATGAAAGGAGTTGTCATGATGGCACAGTTTTTAACGTGCGCACCTACTAACCAACACCTACCAGCTCTTGTAGTGCAGTGGTTACGAGCCGGGCTGCTAACCACAAGGTCAGCAGTTCCGTGGGAGAAAGATGAGGCGTTCTGCTCCCATAAAGATTTACAGCCTCGGAAACCCTGTTCAGGGTCACTATGGGTCGGAAATGACTCCATGGTACTTAACAATATCACCAGCTACTCCATACGAGAAAAGTAGCAGTTGGCTTCTGTAAAGATTGTCACCTTGGACATGAGGTTGTTATGAGTTAGATTTAATTGATAGCAAGGAATTTTTTAGAGTGAGTCATGGAATCAATTTAATGGGTTTAAATCAGCATTTTGTAACATAAAAATAACAAAAATTCCCATCATATAAAATATTAAATATACTGAATTGAATGTGTTGAGTGTATTAAGGCTAATTTGTGTTTCATGTATTAAGGCTAACTAGTAGTCAAAAGAGTTAATATGTTTTGCTGTTTGATTCATCCTGAGGCATCTAGGAATTAAATATCTGGTAATCTGCTTCCAAATAATCAGCCATTGAAAACCCTGTGGAGCCCAGTTCTGCTCTGACACACAGGAAGGAGGGCTCCATGAACTGGAATCTGCTAGAGGACAACTCATCTGGCTTGGCTTATTGTCTTTTTTTTTTCCTTTTAGTTTTATTGTTTCATAATGCTTTCTGTTGTCTGCATTTGTGTATGTGATGCTTACTAGTTCGTGATTAAAAAATAATTTAAAAGTTCTAGCAGCTGGGATGAAAACTATCAGTCTCAGATTTCTGGCATGTAAGAAGTGCTCAATATATTGCCATTCAAGACCATGTCATATAAACAGTCCTGTCAGACAGGACCTGAAGAGTTTACAGTTTCAATTCACTTTAGCTCATTAGGATAGTTCCACTTAGTTGAATCAGGTTGCTATGAAAAGGCCAAAGTGCTTAAATACATTTGTTTGATTACATATAGACAGGGCCAGCCTGAGTCACCAATTTTGGCTGAAAGAGAAGCCAGCCAGATTCAAAGAACAGAAACACTTTATTTTTCTATGAGTCATCACAATCTGTCCCTGCAACATCTTTTTCCTATAGTTGAATACTTTAAACTGGGCAGGTCTCACCCAGGAGAGTAGAAATGGGGAGGAAGTGATAGAACACAACAGCTCCTTAATCAGCATATTTGTTGTTGTTGTTAGTAGGAGTATAACTTGGGGCCTCTGTCATTCTCTCTTTTCAAAGGTATCAGCACATAGATAAAACTGTTCACTGACTACCATAAAATTGGTAAATGGCAAATATTATCAACTTTTCAGCACCTGCTGGTGGAGGAACTGAAATATCACAAGTTAATTTATTTTACTATAGCTGCTCCAGCCATAAATGGATGCTAGTACCTATGTGTTGATGGTAGTTGGTCTACCAGAAATACTTTTTAGCCCCTTGTTTAGTTGTTTTGTACACCATCAGGCGAGGAAACTCAAGCCCAAACATTCATTTTCAAATATATTTAAATCTAAAGAACAAGGAATCTGACAAATTAACCAGTTAATCCGCGAGTTTCCATTTAGTTGATTCTAACTCATGGTGACCTCAATGTGGATCAAAATTGACTGTGCTCCGTAGGGTCTCAGTGGATGACTTATTACAGGTATTCACCAATTTTTCTTCCAAGGAACCTCAGAGTGGACTTGTATTATCAAGAGTTCAGCTTAAGCACTTGTACCACTCAGGACTCATCTGATGAACAGCAAAGGCCTATCTATTGGTCATATCTGGAGTCCTGGTGTACTTTTGTAGGATAAGCACTTGATCATAAGATTGGTCTGAACCTTAAGGTTGGTGGTTCAACTCATCAGCCATTCCTCAGAAACTCTATACAGGGTTGCTATGAGTCAGAATGGACTCAATGACACTTAACAACAATATTGATTATGTAGGCATCCAGGTGTGGTGCTGTAGGATGAGCACTGGACTGCTAACTGAAAGGTCAGCAGTTCAAACCCACCAGTTTCTCCTCAGAAATTCTATTCAGGGTTTCTATGAATCAGATCCCACTCGGCAGCTCTTGACAACAATACCAGTTAGTTATATAAGAAGCTCTGGCAGGCACTCGCATGCTGACATGTGATAGTGTGTTGGGTAGGAGCACTCATCTAGGTGCTTATTTGGAATCTCTGTAGTGGCAAGAAAAATGTCTCAGTCTACAATTGTGCTACAATAATGTTTGCAATGTCAGGTGGCAGAGAAAATGAGCAGAAATGGTTACAACTTAAATAGTACTTAAACTTGTGCCAGATATAGCACTGAATACTTCTGTTATCAGGTGTCATAGAATCAATTCTTTCACTAATTAAGTTACTTAAGCCTCACAACAACCTTATAAGTGGGTACTATTATTAACTGTTATTAAGATTGGCTGTGCAAAAATATGTGTCACCTAGCCGTTCTTCCCACAATACACCCTATTTAATTGGGTTCTATAATTCATTGTAATGGCCACATGGAATTCAGACATATTGGGGTTTACTAGGGAAGTTAACAGATCACAATTCATAGTTAGAAAATGCTCAGGGCACAGTTGTTCCAGTCAGTTGCTGATCACTGATTGCAGGACACATTACTCCACCATAAGCCTCAGCCTAAAGGCATTCTGCTCTTGCTTCTGTGACTCAGTAAACCTAGCTCCCCCACTTACATGCCTGGAAGCACCCCACGCTACAAGCAAACTTCTTGCCCAAAGTCACTCAGCTTTACTTGCTCTATGAGCTGAGAAGCCCATTGCTCTGTCTCATGCTTTGGTTCTTGGATCCGCTGCTGCTCTCCTGTCATTCCTCCAGTGTGATAGCTTTTTGTCCTTGACCCAAGGAGTTTCAATGCACAGGGACCTTGGGGTCCAAAACACATGTACCACTCCTGACTCTTCATTGATGGCAGTGAGATTCTGTCCCCCAACTCCTGCTTCTGAAGTGGTTAATTTTAAACCCCTGCTAGAGTTTCAGCTTTTTACAATTACAATGAACTCTGCTAACAACCTCACTTGCTAAAAGTGAAGAGAACTTGAAATACTTACTGATTATCTTAAATGAGGATCAAAAGACCACAGCCTTCATTGTTGGTTGCACCTCAATGTAAAGAAAACAGAAATCCTTACTACTGGACCAGTAAATAACATCATGATAAATGGAGAAAAGATTGAAGTTGTCCAAGATTTTACTTTGCTTACTCTACTATCAGCAGTCATGGAAACCTCAGTAAAGAAATCAAATGATGTATTGCATTAGGCAAATCTGCTGCACTAGGCCTCTTTAAAGTGTGCATGACCAAAGATGTCAGTTTGAGGACTAAGGTGCACCTGACTCAAACTATGGTATTTTCAGTAGTCTCACATGCATGTGAAAGTTGAATATGGATAAGGAAGACTGTAGAAGAACTGATGGATTTGAGTTATGGTGTTGGATAAAAATATTAACAGTACCATAGACTTCCAGATAAACAATCAAACCTGTGCTGGCAGAACTGCAGCCAGAATACTCCTTAGAAGATGAGACTTCATCTTTTATACTTTGAGCATATTATCAGGAGGGACCATCAAGCTTGTGTAAGTGAAGGGTCAACGAAAAACAGGAAGACCCGTTCAGATGGATTGGCACAGTGACAGCAACAATGGCCTCAAGTTTAACAATGATTTTGACAATAGCACAGGAACAGGCAGTGGTTCATTCTATTCTGCATAGGGTTGCTATGAGTTAGAACCGACTGGATTGGCACCTAACCATAATAGTAGCTGCTAACATTCACAGCTGAATCATGTCATACTATCAGTATTCTCCTATCTCCTCTTATCCAGATCCAGCAGGACAGGAACATTGTTTGATGGGAGTTGTTGTTGTTGTTGTTGTTAAGAGCCGTGAAGTCAGTTCTGACCCAAAGTGACCCTGTATAGGGTTTCCAAGGGAACCTGACTGGTGAGCTTGAACCACTGACCTGGCGGTTCAAACTGACTTTGCAGTCCAGTATATTAACCCATAGTGCCATATCTACAGGCTTGCTAAAAAAAGACATTATATAGTTCACTACATGGCAGGATGGCAAAAAATCTTGACTATATTCATACAGTGAGTTAGTAGTAGAGCCCAGATTCAAACAGGGGAGTCTGGCTACATAGCCCATAGGACCACATTATGGTTTTCCCATTAAAAAGTCCTGGTATGTTGCTGTAGGATGAGCACTGGACTGCAAGGTAGATTTGAACCACAAAGTATTGGTTCAAACTCACCAGCTGCTCCTTGGAAACCCTATAGGGTTGCTAAGAGTCATAACCACTTAAAGGAACTTAATAACAACAACTGTTGTGATTGGATGAGTTAATCAACCTTTGTTATATACTCTTCTCATTTATAAAACAATCAAATTGTTCCACATATTCTAAAGTCTGTAGTACTGCCATCCACTTCTTTTGTTTCGTTGTGTTTTAGAATTTTAGCTTAGATTTTATTTTATGTTTATTTATAACACAATTTAATAAAATTGATAATGTGTAAACTTCATTGAATTTATCTAATACATTGTGTTGTGATGATAGGTTTTCCAAGGAATGGCTGGTGAGTTCGAACCACGGACCTTCTGGTCAGTAGTCCAGTGCTTAGACTACAGTGTCACACCAGGACAGAAAGTTCATTTTTATTTCAGAGAGGTTATATTAATTCATCTATTCTGTTGCCCTAAAATCTTTCAAACAGACCAGTTACTGACTGCTCACTGTTAAATAATCCAAGGGGAGATCTTTGTTAGCTCATACACTCCCTAATTAAAATTGAGAAGGCCTCCAGTGTTGCTGCTGAGCTTCTGTTCTCTACTTCTGTTTCTTCCTAAATAATGTTGCCAAAGTAGGAGGCAGAGAAAATGATCTAACAGGAACCTTGGTGGAGCAGAGGGCTAAACACTGGGCTGCTAGCCTAAAGGTGGACCGTGACAACCCATCAGGTGGACCGTGCCACCCATAAATGTAGACTGTGCCGACCCATCAGCTGCTCCTAAAACAAAAAATGAGGCTGTGTGCTTCCATAAAAATGTATAGTCTTGGAAACACTATGAAGCAGTTCTACTGTGTCCTACATCACTGCTGGATGACAGTGGATTTTAGTTTTCTGCCCCTAAAACTGCTTTTCCTCTTTCAACACCTGAGGAAAATTCCAGGAAGCTTTCTAAATCCCAGAGTTTGGCTGGCACATCGGTCCCTAAAGGACGGCTAAATTAGAGGGCGTGGCAAGGTTTCTAAATAAGTCCAATGGGATTCATATATTATAGTGATATGCCGAGGGGATTCCTGAGGGGAAAGGAAAGTGCACAACACTAAACAATGTTTCTAATTAAGAGAAGTGTAAGGTCAGAGAGAACCACCCTCATGGATGGAGCACTGCACCACCTGATGAGCTGATTCAATATGCAGCAAAAAGTAAATGTTTATTCCAGGCCAGGTGCTTGGACTATACAGAACTATATTAAACGTGAGTAAGTGGTTTGATTGGCTCACTTTTGTTCAACTGTTGGCATTTTGCTCTTAAGTGGCTGTCAGAGAAAATCTTTGTGCTTCTCTTGTCGCAGCTGGATCATAAAAACATAAACTCCTCTTAAAACATTGAGAGCAAGGGTCTCACTTTAGATTTCCTGCTTCCTTTCTCAAATTTATATTTGAATACTAGGAGAGAAAGAGCTAATGCATGCTATTGTACCTGACTGTTCTGTCAATGTTATCAGGATTAATGTAAACATGTTTTATCATTTGTTCTATATTTTAAATATTGCTTTGTTTTTCTCTCGAAGGTGAACACCGAGTTAAAATTACTCAACTGTAGTATTTCTCTATTAGAATGATTGTAAGAGATAGCCAAAGTGATCTAATTGTCTCACAGACAGCCTTTCATGTTATTATAGGTTACCTTGATATGCTGGTCACATTTGACTCCACAATTGTTTTCAAATTTTGATTTTGTTGTTGCTTGCTTTACTTTCCAGGCATTTAAAACAAAGACACAACAAAACATGGTCTTATTAACCCATCTGTGAGATCGGTTGAACAGAAAACCATAATTATGCTATCAGAATTGCTACTCCATCAAAGTCAGAGTAGACATAACTTCATGCCCACCCTATCGTTGGTTTTTTTCTTTATCCATTACTGATCTTCTGCATCTGGTAGTTACCAGGAAAGATACGTTACTTGCTATTGAAATGTATAATTAACTCAGACATTGTAACATTTAGTGACACATGTTAGTTGATTTGAAGACAGTTTTAGGAATATAGAAGCACAATTTTGAATTATAATAGACATGAATTTGTATTCTTTTATGTATCCAAGTTTCATACCATAAATTGAGAATGCTTCTTCAGAATAATCTTACCCTGCTTCAGTGCAAATTTGAGAAATTCATTCTCCAGTATAATACTTCCCCAAAGTGTGTCCATAGAACACTATCTTCAAAATATGTTGTTGTCATTGTTGTTAAGTGCCATCGAGTAAGTTCTGACTCATACTGACCCTGTATAGGGTTTCCAAAGAACGACTGGTAGGTTTGAACCATTGAACCATTGAACCTTGTGGTCCAATGCTTATCCTACAGAGCCAAATCTGGACTCCCTTCCAAAATTTACTTCTTAAAAAAATAGGTTTCATAGTCTAATATATTTAAGAAAGCCTGCACAATCCTTCCCCTTCCATGGAAGTATCAGCAAATCAAAGAATTAAAAATTCTCCCAGGAAAAGAATTCATTTACCTTTAACTCAGATCTTCTCAAAATTTGGGGCCCTATCCTCCAAAAAAAACCCGTGTTTATTTCTAAGAGGTGTTCCTTCTTATTATAAGTTGGCACTTATTACAACATACTTAGAAAATGGAATCTGCATAGATGGTCATTATGAAATATTGATAAATATTATTTGTTTTCTCATTTAGTATGTGCCAGGCTTGCTCTAGGTATTTTAGATGTTATAGTAGCATGATATGGATTTAACAGAGACTGAAACAGCTGCTTTAAACAGGATAGATTCTCTCTCATTTAAAAATCTAAGTAGGTGAGCTGTGCAGTGGTTATGGTAGCTTTCTCTGACTAACTCGCAAGACCTATGGAATATAGGAAGACCTGATGAACACCACTTCAAGGCTTTCATAAAATCCTCAAATGCACAAAACTCCATGCCTTTCTCTTCCAGATAGCTGAAGTGGAAAAGAACCCTAAGATGATTGGAAGCCATGTGTTGAAGACGGCTGAGCACTGCTCAGCCTGTCTCCCTGAACGTCTTTACGGAGAACAACTACTCTCCTAGGCTGTTTTCTAACCTAGTACCATTTGAGCTCATCTAGTACCATTGGCCACTCGTTTGTCAGCTTGTTGTACTGGAGTGGCTTGCATGTTGTTGTGGTTCTGGAAGCTATGCCCCCGGTGTTTTAAATAACAGCAGGGTCACACTTGTTAGACACATTTCAGCTGAGCTTCCAGATGAAGACACAATAGGAAGAAGGATAAGCAGACTACTTCTGAGTGCTTAGTCACTGAAAACTTTATGAATGGCAGTTGGACATTGTCAGCGCCAGAATATTGGATATTGAAATACGATGAAGAGCATCAGAATATTGTCAGATACAGTGCCAGAAGATGAGTCAGACATGTTGGGAGGCACTCAAAATATGACTGGGGAAGACCTGCCTCTTCGATGATGATGAAAATGGAATGAAGCTTTCAGGACCTTCATTTGCTGATGAGGATACAACTCAAAATGAGAAGAAACCGCTATTAACATCTATTCATAATTGGCACATGGAATGTATGAGGTATGAATCTAAGAAAATTGAAAGTAGTAAAAAATCAAATGGGATGCAGAAACATCAATATCCTAGGCATTAGGAACCAAAATAGACTTGTATTGGTCATTTTGAATCTCACGATCACATGGTTTATTATGCAGGGAATGACAAATTGAAGAGGAGTGATGTCACATTTATCAGCAAAAAAAAAAACACACCCCAGAACATTTTAAGATCTATCTTCAAGTATAATGGTGTCTGTGATATAATAATATCCATACACCTACAAGGAAGACCAGTTAATACAACTATCATTCAAAATTATGCACCAACCACCAAAGCCAGTATTAATGAAATTGAAAAATTCTACTAACTTTTTGAGTCTGAAATTGATCAAACATGCAATCAAGATATATTAATAATAACTGGAGGTTGGAATGTAAAGGTTGGAAACAATCAGGAAGGATCATCTGTTGGAAGCCTTGATGATAAAAATATGTTACAGATTGCATGATAAAATTTTGCAAAACCAATGACTTCTTCATTGCAAATACCTTATTTAAAACAATGACTATACACATGTCGTTCACTTGATAGAACACACAAAAATCAAATTGACTAAATCTGTGGAGAGAGATGATAGAAAAGGTCAAACAAGGCCAGGGGCAGACTGTGGGATAGATCATCAACTGCTCATATGCAACTTCAGGATGAAGCTGAAGAAAATTTAAACAAGTCCACAAATAATCAAAATATTACCTTGAACATATCTGACCTGAATTTAGAGATCATCTGAAGAATATATTTGAATCATTAAACCAAAAGACTGAAGACCTGAAATGTTGTGAGATGACATCAAGAATATTATACAGTTTTTTCCTCCCTGGATGCCTGAGCATCTGCCGCCATCATGAATGACATAGTAACAATCTAGACCAGGAAGTTCATGACCAATCAACTACTTCAGCAGAAATAAATGGTCATTGATGTCCTTCACATTGGGAAGGCAACAGTACCAAAGACAGAAATTCGGGAAAAACTTGCCGCCAGATGTCATCTTTGTGTTTGGATCAGAACTCATTTTAGTGGTGACAAGACTACTGGCTTCAGCATGATTTACAATTCCTTGGATTATGCAAAAGAAAAATGAACCCAAACACAGACTTGCAAGACATGGCCTGTATGAGAAGAATAAAACCTTAAGAAAACAGCACAAGGAATGCAAAAAAACAAAAAACAAAAACAAAACGAAGAAAGTCAGGAGGACTGCAAATACTTACTGATGAAGATCAAAGACCATAGCCTTCAGTATGGGTTACATCTCAATGTAAAGAAAACAAAAATCCTCACAACTGGACTAATAAATAGCATCAAGATAAATGGAGAAAAGTTTGAAGTTGTCAAAGAGTTCATTTTAGTTGGAACCACCATAAACAGTCATGGAAACAGCAGTGAAGACATCAAATGATGCATTCTATTGGCCAAATCTGCTGCACCAGATCTCTTTAAAGTTTTGAAAAGTAAAGATGTCAGTTTTAAGACTAAGGTGTACCTGAATCCAGCCATACTATTTTCAGTAACCTCATATGCATATTAAAATTGGATAGTGAATAAGGAAGACCATAGAAGAATTGATGCATTTGAGATTTGGTGTTGAAGAAGAGTATTAAAAATACCATGGACTGCCAAAAGAACAAACAAATATGTGTTGGAAAAGTACAGCCAGGATGCTCCTTAGAAGCTAGGATGGCCAGACTTCATCTCTCATATTTTACACATATTATGAGATGGGACCAGTCCCCGGGGAAGGACCTCATGCTTTGTAAAGTGTAGGGTCAGCGACAAAGAGGAAAATCTCCCACGAGATGAACCGGCACAGTGGCAGCAGCGACATGCTCAAGTGTAGCAACGATTGTGAGATTGGCTTAGCACCGGTCAGTGATTCCTTCTGCCATGCATAAGGTCATTATGAGTCAGTACCAACTCAACAGTACCTGACAACAACAACCATCTGGACAAGAAATAGATTTCTGTTGTCATCGATCCATTGTATTTGATCTATTTGTTCTAGCAATTAAAATTTAAAAAGAACAAATCTGTTGCCTTAAGTTTATTCTGACTCATGGGGACACCATATTTTTCAACATAGAACTAAGCTCCATAGAGTTTTCTTGGCTGCGATCTTAATGGAAGCAGATCACAGGCATTTTTTTCCCATCGTTCTTCTGGATGGGTTCCACTGGCCAACCTTTAGGCTAGTGGTGGTGGTGGTAGTTATGTGCCGTGGAGTCGGTTCTGACTCATAGCAACCCTGTACAAGGTTTCTGAGGCTGTAAATCTTTACGGGAGCAGAAAGCCTCATTTTTTACTGCGGAACAGCTGGTAGTTTCGAACTGCTGACCTTGTGGTTTACAGCCCGATTCATAACCACTATGCTACCAGTAGTCAAATGTAAACCATTTGTACCTCCTAGAGACTTGTTAGATGCTGTTGAGTCAGTTCTGACTCATAGTGTCTCTATGCAGAACAGAACAAAACACTTCCAGTTCCTATGCCATCTTTGAGCCCATTGTTGCTGTTGTCAGTCCAGCTTGTTGGGGGTTTTCTTCTTTTTTGCTGACCCTTTACTTTTCCAAGCATGATGTCTTTTTCCAGAGACTGGTATCTCCTGATAATATGTCCAAAGTATGAGAGATGTAGTCTGCCCAGCCTCACTTCTAAGGAGCATACTGGCTATAATTTTTCCATGACAGATTTGTTTCTTTTCCTGACAGTCCATGGTACTTTTCTATTCTAAATAATACAGTTGGTCAGTTTGATGTCAGGGTTGACATGGTGAAAGACCTGGTTTAAAATTCTTTCTTTGCCTCTTTGGGTCCTGGTATGGCACTGTGGGTTAATGCACTGAACTGCAAGGTCAATTTGAACTGAAAGGTTGGTGGTTCAAGCTTACTACCTGTTCCCCAGAAACCCTATGTAGGGGTTGCTATGAGTCAGAACCAACGTCACTACACTTAGCAACAACAGTGATCTAATTTTGGACAATTTACTGAATCTCTCTGAGTCTCATTTTTTTATATTTCAAGTAATATTTAATTGTTAGAGTTATAAGAAATAACATTATTTTATTTCTAGCAATGATTGTGAGTTTGGCACAGAAACTGGTAGTGTTTCATTCTTTTATAAGTAGGGTTGCTGGGAGTCAGTACCAACTCCATAGCACCTAACAACAAGAAGGAATAAATATGTCTATATCAAGTGATATTTCTTGTTACATATTCCATTCCAGCAATTGTTGTTGCTGTTCTTAAATGCCAATGACTCAGTGTCAACTCAGAGGGTTCTAATTGCAGGAACCTGCTGGCAAGTTTGAACCACTGAGCTTGTAGTTCCAGCTGACCTTGCAGTCCAATGCTTACCCTACAGCTCCACAGGACTTCAGTGATTCAGTTGTGATTATTCTAGTTGGCCCACTGTTTTCAATATACATGCTTTAGTATTTTGAAAACATTTATTAAAGTGTGTCTTTGGTCTCTTTAGTGTTTCAAAATTTATATTAGAAAACTTGCAGAATTCCGGTGAACAACTTTTAAAAAACATACATTCAATGAAAGACTGTTGGTTATATGCCATGGAATCAGTTCCGACTCACAGTGAGTCTGTGTAGGTTTTCTGAGGCTGTAAATCTTTGCAGGAGCAGAAAGCCTCATTTTTCTCCTGGGAACAGTTGGTAGTTTGAAACTACTGACTTTGAGGTTTGCAGCCCAACTAGTTAACCACTATGCTACCAGAGTTCCCTAATGAAAGACTAGCAGTTCTGTAATCATCTGACAAACCTGGATGAAAATACCCCATTGACCATGAACTGTGTCACCCTTAGAGCCTTAGATTGAACATCAGGAATTTTGGAATAATAATCATCCTTATTTAGATTGTTGTTGTTGTTGTTAAGTGCCATCGAGTCGGGTCCGACCCATAGCGACCCTGTACAGGGTTTCCTAGGGTGTAAATCTTTACGGGAGTAGAAAGCCTCATCTTTCTCCCACGGAGCGGCTGGTAGTTTCGAACCGCTGACCTTAAAGTTCGCAGTCCGATTCGTAACCACTACGCTACCAGAGCTCCATTAATAGTGGTTAAATACGATTCTAAAACTCTGTGTGTGAACTCTCCATGAGCAATGATGGTTTTGTTTCTTCCCAGATAATTTTCCATATGTTGTTGTTGTTTTTGTTAAGTGTCATTGAGTTATCAGTTCTGACTCATAGGGACTCCCCTTATAAGGTTTCCAAGGAGCAGCTGGTGGGTTTGAACCACTGACCTTGTAGCTCAAATTGACCTTGCAGCCCAGTGCATTATCCTGCAGTGCCACAGCAGGACACCATATGGAGCACTTTTTATTCATTCCTGTACTGCCAAATTTGTGATTAGTAGTCCACTGTGTATCCTACACTGTGGTTTGGGGCCATTTATGAGGAAAGAATTTGGTTTGCTGCTTTACTACCCAATGCTGGTTGCAGATGGACCCAAAAAAAGAGGCTCATTTTATTGCAGGATAGAAATGTAGATGATCTAATTGTCTGTAGTGCAATTAACTTCCCTTTGGATGTTTCCTTTCAGGGCACAACATAAGCTCTGCAGGAGGGGACTTGAATTTGAAAGACACATGGGTGAACAGCATTTAGACTCTAGACCCACTTCACCTGCTGGGATTTTACTTATAATGGAATAAAAGATTCCAGCCTATTAGCATCTCATACCCATTATGTCATAGATGGGATGCAGTGGTTATAAATTGTACTAATTATATATCACTTGACTTAATCTGTTGATGCATAGAAAATCTGAAAAGTATATTAGTCCCTGCATAATATTTTTAATAGTGGTTAGAATGACAAAGTCCTTGATAAACATCAGGTAAATTGTATTTAAAATGAAGGATTTCATCTTTTTTTTTTTTTTTTTCACTATAGTTTTTGCATAACTCTGATGCGTTTTAATTCAAATCTATGACAGCCAACAATATTGCACTTAGTGCTTGAAGAACACTGGGGTTCAAGGGTTTAATTGTTGCTAGTCATTCCCTCTGGAATTTTACATAAATGTATCATTTGCTGTTTTGTTTTTTAAGCCTTACCTTTGTAAGGTAAATCACAAGACCTCAATTTACTAGTGCATCCCAGTTAATCTTCTACTTTGTTGTCAATCTGAACTTACTTTTCTTTTTTTTTATAATGTTTGTGGTGATAAGTCATTTTTAACACTACTAAGCTCCTTTTCTGCTTTATTAAGAAAAGAAATCAGGTTATGTTTAATAATAATGGCAAAAAGTTTGGAGCAGTATTTTACTTATTATTTAATTTTATTGGAACATGAACTATTTTGAGAATATAATAAGAGTTATAATAATCTTCTCAGGAATTATTGATAGATATATACAGGAGTCCTGGTGTGGTACTGGACCTCAAGGTCATTTTGAACCTCAAAGTCAGTGGTTCCATCTCACCAGCTGCTCCTTAGAAATACCAAAGAGGGTCGCTATGAGTTGGAACCTACTTGACTTGACGGCACATAACAACAACAACATATAGAGAAAGTTTGATATCAATATTATTGTTTCTGTTAAGTGCCACCAACTTGGTTGTAACTTATAGCAACCCTGTATGTGGTTTTCAAGGAGCTACCTATGGTAGGTTTGAACCATTGACCTTGTGGTTAACAATCTGTTACTTATCCTAAGTGCCACACATGTATATAAAATTTTATATATAGTTTATATACCCTAGTAGCCTACCCATGTGCTCCAGCAGTGTTATTGTTTTTAAGTGCTGTCAAGTTGGTTCCAATTCAGTGAACCTATAAAGTGTTTCCAACACCACTGATGTTGTGGTTAGCCGTTCAGTGCTTATCCTATGGCACTACACCAGGACTCCCTGGTGATAGGGTGTTAAAAATCCCCGACATAGAGTATTGCAACATTATCATTCTAAACATTTACTCTTGTTCTGCAAAAATATTAAGTACAAAACAAGGATTTGGCAAAATTTATATTCACTCAGGTATACGCCAGGAAAGTTACTTGTTGACAAGCTCCTTCATTACAATCTGTCTTATTGATTTGCCTTTCCTTTAAAAAGTACAATATAGAAAGTATTTTTTATATAGCCTTTACAGCAAGGATCACTCCCACCCCCTTGGGTTGACAGGGATGGGCAACTTAGACATTGGCTACCCAAAATGGGGTGGGGGTGGGGGAACTGTAAAGGTAAGAAGTGACTGGCTTACAAGCTTTCAAGAGGGAGCCTAGTTCCAGATGGGGCAGGGGAAGGTAGAATCTCCACTGAATGATTTCCAATTTGTTGAGACCCGGCTGGTGAAAGGAAATGGGGATAAGACTCTTGTGGTACAATAGTGAATAAGTGCCATCAGGACTGATTTTGCAGCTCAGGAGCGGAGGTCCCTGGGACCATCAAGTGAGAAGAGCAGAGAGCAGGACCCTACACAGAGAAGCAGTGATGACAGGGATGGAGACAGAGACAATGACATGGATAGATGGAGCAGCTGGGGACACTGGACTCAGGGAGGGAGAGGGGCTGTGTGCTGATGGCTGGGGGGTGGACCTGTGGGGTGTACCCTTTGATTATTTGATGATGCATGGAGGGGATTGTAATCATTGCATTGAGACGAAATACGATAGGATGAATGTAAAACTGATGTTCTCCCATGTAAACCCACATAATTCACAATAAAAACATTTTAAAAAGTAGAATATAAAAGGAATAAATCTTATTAATCAAGTGTTCTAGGTAGTTAATTCTAAATAGGTGTGACTGTTCTACTTTAAGAGCTCTTCTGAGTTTTATTTGAACTCAGTATACAGCATGTGGACATAAATTCTAGAAGTTTTTCTTCATTTTTTAAAAAGCAAGCATGCCCCTCCTCCTTTAAAACCCCACCAAAATAAACAACAAATCAACCAAACAACCAAACAAAAAAATCCAGTCATTGAGATGAAAACGACTCATTGTGACCTACAGGATAGAACAGAAAAGCATCATAAGGTTTTCAAGGTTGTAAATATTTACAAAAGCAGATTGCCACATCTTTCTCCCCAGAGTAGCTGGTGGGCAGGAATCACTGACCTTTTTGTTAACAACCAAATGTTTTAGCCACTGCACTACTAGGGCTCCTTGAAACAAAAAAAGTTAAAAATAAAATATAAACAAACAATAACATCAGATGCCCTGTCTTTTGGAGTAACTGAAAGCATATATTCTGTTGTCTTTCTCTCAACCACTGGTTCTCAGTAGAAGTAATACTGTTCTCAAGGTGCTTTGGAAAGTTATGGAGATGTTTTTGTTTGTCACATGGCATGAGGTACAAAACTAGCTATTAGGGTACAGAATCAGGCATGCATCCCTCAAGAGTTTGTAATCACCCTAGAACATGTATGTAGGTGAAAAATATATATTGATTAATCTAGGTTAACCACTATTTTGCAAATAAGCACACACATATTTTTCGTAATTTTAATGTACTCTTCAACTGGCATATGTGTTTATTAAGGAAAGATTGTTCTTTGATTGGGTTAAGAATTTTACCAACGGTGTTTATCCATTTTGAAAACTCTTGCCAGGGACACTTCTTCATGATATTCAAGTCACCAAGAGAATGCACCTTTATCAGTGTGCATTTGTAAATATCAGTTATACAGTGATTTCATATATGATATAAACTTTTCACTGCCTCATTCTAACATAGTTATTCTATACATTTACATATTTAAATGCTATTTATTATGATTTTACAAAGTCAACCTTAATCCTTATTTAATGTACTCATAAACTATTACTTTGTGCCCTGATGTGGTACTATAGGATAAGCACTCAGTCCTAAGGTTGCTATGAAATACAAGGTCAGTGGTTTAAACTCACCAGCTGCTCCTTGGAAAACCTACACAGGGTCTTTATGACTCAGAATTGA
>NW_006408553.1:24048099-24050990 GCF_000296735.1 Chrysochloris asiatica | reverse complement strand
TCAAATATTTTCCAGTAAAACAAGTAATAGAAAAGTGGGAAGTCTGTACTCTATCAAAGGCAGAAAATTTTAGAGACCAGGAGGAAAAAAGAGGCAGTCTGTCTAGTTCTGGCTTTTACAGTCTTCACTATAATTGTTTATTATAATATTATATCAAGCTTTTGGACATTTTAAAGGCAAAGAGGATATAAAATAATTCAAAGTTACTCTAAGAAAAATACTTTCATGCACAGTTGTAATCTTTTGGGCCTTTTTACTACTTTCTAAAGAAAATACACTGACACTAATTCTGCATTTGTATATTTATTTATTCATATTGTTAAATGAGCAAATGAACTATTATTGTGTTAGAGCTGAATTCACAGAATAATTTTGACTATTGACTAGCAAAAATGAAATACTGGTAATGTATTTCATTTGTTTTCCATACAATCACCTGTGAAAAATCCTTAACTAAGGGAAAAAAAAAAAAAAAAAAGGAAGAAAAATTATGAACAAAATTTGTATCATTGAAATTTATTTTCCTTCTTTTATCTTCATTCAGAAACCCTCAATAATGCAAGTTGGAAGATAATTAAATTTTACATAAATGTCATGTGGCAAACTAATTCAGTATAAGCTAGGGAAACTGGTAATACTTTACCTTCAAACCTCTTGCATTAGATTCCTTCATTACTTCTCTTCCTTTCAAAGCATTCTTTTTTAACTGACCACAAACTTTGAACAATGACAAAGTAAATACTTGGAGTACAAAACCATGTTTCAATATTTCCATTCAATTCGTTGGTAGTTACTGATGAGTATCCAATGTCCTGAATGATTTCATAGAAGAGTCTCAAAGCCCGGAATAAGGTTTGGGAAGGCCTCCATTGAGACTCTCTTGTATTATCACCCCCCCCTTTTGGCCCTGATCCATCCACTGTACCTATAAAGCAAATATTTATCCACTATTGTCAATCAATCATCCTGTCCTATGAAATTTTCCATTTCAGTAAACCTCTAGTCTTCCATGTTTCAAAGGCTACAATTACTACCCTTACCATAAAATACTAAATATTTCTTGGGTGCTCACTATATGCCATACCTATAAAAGTACTTTACGTGCATTGCTTTGTTTAATTATCTTAATATTGAGTTGGAATTGACTGTATGGCAGTGGAGTGGGTTGAAAATATATTAGGTAAACCTTGTTATTATCCCCATTGTACAGATGAGTAAATGGATCCTCAAAAATGTCTGCAAATTTTATAGCTTGTCAAAGGTCACAAGAAAGATCTCTCATACTTTCTTCTGTTTACTTTTGGATACTTGAATTTCTAAATGAACCTTCCATTTGGCCTCCAGTCTCACTCTTTAGGAATCTTTTCTGTGTTATTTTGACTGATCATTAATAGATCACAGAAGTTATTCAATCCAGCCTCTATCCAGAGTGGATGTCATTCCCCTACTTAAAAATCTACTATGACAAATTACAACCAAACTTCTTAGTCTGGCATTAAACAGCTACCATAATCTGGTCTAATCTTTCCTTTCCTTTTCTACTTACTTTATCTGGTTTTTTGTTGATTCCATTTAGCTATTTGTTTGCCGGAATGTATTTCCTATCCACCCAACCACAACTCTATTTTTATGTCTATGCACATGTTACCAATCCACAATCTTCTGATGAGAAAGGCTTCCCTTTTAGTTTCACTAATTTATCTTTGAAGTACTGGTGTGACACTGTAGGATAAGCACTGGCCTCCTAACCTCAAGGTTGGCAGTTCAAGCTCACCAGCTCCTCAGAAACCTTAAACAGGGTCACTATGAGTTGGAACTGACTTAATGGCACTTAACAACAGTGATAACATGGATCTACTAATCTAAACAAAATGGAGTTGGTTTAGTTATTAGGTTTTGATAAATGAAGACCCTGCAAATGGGGAAGTTAGTTTAAAATTTAGCCAAGATGACCTCCTGGTCCTAGAAGAAGAACAGGACATGCTTAAGCCTACCCAGAAAGTTATTTCAGGAACTAAGCAGCTTGGATCCTAAAAGGATCCTTTTAGGATCCGAGGAATGTATGAGAAGAATTATTGCCTGATTGTTTCCTTTTCCCTAACGGTAGAATGTTTGAAGAAGTTTATTGCTTTATTGTTTCTTTTCCCAAAAAATGCTACCTTGATGTTAAACTAGATTAAGAGTACATCCAAATGTAACTTACCCTATATAATGAGCCCTCTCTTCATAATGGACAGGACGGTCTTGAGAGACTATTCTCTTTGTCCTCTAGAATGCTGGTTTTCTGTTAATAAAGGTTGGATTGGATCTCTCCCCTATCTTTGTGATTGGCTACAGTACAGGCGGTAAACCCTCGTTTAAGTTTGGCAACAACAGCAACAATCTCTCTTTTCCCTCCCTATTAGCAACACTAGCCCTCCAGGAATGTGATTGTATTATGCTTTAGTTTCTATATTTTCTTGAAAAATTTTGTACCAGTAAGATAGCTGGATCCTGTAAACATATTATGATTTTCTAATAAAGGGGTTGCATTCAGTTCTTAGCTGAAGTCTTCATTTTGTTGGGAAGATTCAGTTCTCCCTCTTCTATACATCCATTGTGCCTTAGATATTATCTCTATCACAGGCATCTTATTTCTTTATATCCCTGTCTCTTCTGAATAAGAAAGATACGATTTATTCATCTTTGCATCATCCAAGAAGCAGAATTAGTAGATATTGCTGTTGTGTTAGATGCCAGTGAGTCAGTTCTGACTCTTAGCATACCGCAGTCAACAGAATTAAACATTGCCAATGATTGTGTGGATCATGACAAGCTATGGACAACATTGCAAAGTATGAGTATTCTGGAACACTTAATTGTGCTCATGAGGAATCTGTACCTGGACCAAA
>NW_006408553.1:24044399-24047164 GCF_000296735.1 Chrysochloris asiatica | reverse complement strand
CTGTGCCCTTTTTACATTTGTTCCATGTGTGAGCACATTGTTGCAGTCGCTGTGCCATTCCATGTTATGGAGGTCTTCCTCATCTTCTCTGACCATTTGCCATGCAAGATATCCTTCTCCAGGGACTGATCTCTCCTGCTAAATGTCCAAATTATGTGACATGAAATCTTGCATTTTCATTTCCTGGGACTATTCTGGCTGTACTTCTTTCAAGACAGATTTGTTCATTCTTCTGGCAGCCTAATATTCTTTGCCAGCATCATAATTCAAATGCATTAATTCTTCTTTTGTTTTCCTTATTCATTGATCACTTTTGCATATATGGGAGGCTGTGGAAAATACCATATAGCTTAGTTCAGGTGTACCATAGGACTGAAAACTACTTTAAATATATATATATTTTAAAGAGGTCTCTTGCAACAGATTTGTGCAATGCAGTACATCACTTGGTTTTTTGACTGCTGCTTCTGTGGATGTTAATTATGGATAAAAAGTAAAATGAAATCTTTGGCATTATCAATCTTTTTCCATTATCATAACATTGCCTATTGGTCCAGTTGTGAAGATTTTGATTTTCTTGATGTTCTGGTGTGGCGCTGTGGGTTAGTGTGCTAGACTGCAAAGCCATTTGAACTGCAAGGTTGGCAGTTCAAGCTCACCAGCTGCTCCTCAGAAACCCTATACAGGGTCGCTATGGGTTGGAACCAAATCAACAGTACTTAAAAACAACAACAAATGTTGAGGTGTAGTCCATAGTGAAGGCTGTAGTCTTTGAATTCCTGAAAGTGCTTCAGTCCTCTTTACATTCAGCAAGCAAGGTTGTGTCATCTGCATATCACAGGTTGTTAATGAGCCTTTGCATGCAGTTGGGTTTCTCAGATCCTTTGCTCAGCATACAGACTGAATAAGTGTGATGAAAGGACACAACCCTGATGCACACTTTTCCTGATTTTAAACCATGTTCTGGTCAAACAATTGGTTCTTATTCTATGTATAAATTTCATATTAGCACAATTAAGTCTTCTGAAATTCCTTTTCCTTGTAAAGTTGTCCAAAGTTTGTTATGGTTCATAGAGTCAAATACCTTTGCATAATTAAATTAACATTATAATTAGTAGATACTCCATAAATATTTTTTACTGAATGAAGCAAAAACTGGAAAACAGGGCATTCATGGTTTACATCCCATTGCTCTAGGTCTTATAAAAGATAATGACTGTTAGTGAATTAACAACAACCCCTCTGTGTTACTGTTAATTTCTCCTTTACCCTTGTGAAGCCAGAGGAAGTCAGCCATGGCTCCCCATTCTGTTTTTGCACCCTCTCACCTTCACTGTGGGCTATGCGTCAGACTGCAAAGTCGTTTGAACTGCAAGGTCAGTGGTTCAAGCTCACCAGCTGCTCCTTGGAAACTCAATGCAGGGTCACTATGGGTGGAAATCGACTCCAAGGCCCTTAACAACAACAATACCCCATTGGAGTTGGTTTAAGATGCTATGATGGAGTATGTAACCACTTGATGCACCTTAAAATAGTATTAGGCAATAGCTACACCTTTGTTTTAGGGCTTGGAAAACAAGCAATATAAAACATCCAACTGTTTTTGCTATGAGCAGAGAAGACACATTTAAGGAAGAATATAATAAGATGAAATTTGGCCAAAATACAAGGTTAATGTCTCCTCACCTCCCAAAGAACACAAAATGATCATTCATCACCACAGCTGTAGGGGTTTAGAACTTCATTTTCATCACAATGACAGTGCCTTGCACAGATGGCTTTTCCCCAAGGCTGCCCTAATCAGTGTGTCCTGCATAGGCAAGGTTTACCCTGGCTGTCTATCCAAGTGTGGACTCAAGTACTTAGAAAGCCCTACATTAACACAAACAATGACCCAGCCCAAGGTGGAACTGATTCCTAAAGCTCAAGAATTGGAGAAGGAGCTCGATGTTCCATCCCACTAATTGTTGTTTTCAGGAACCTTGGTGGCAAAGTAACTAAAGTGCTTGGCTGCTAACAACAACAACAAAATGCTGGTTTGTAATCCACCAGCCACTCCATGGTAGTTTGCTTCTCTAAAGATTTACAGTCTTGGAAAGCCTATGGGGGCAGTTCTACCCTGTCCTAAAGAATCTGTATGAATTGGAACTCCCTAGACGGCAGAGTTGGATTGTTTTTCCTGGTGAGAGTGTTTACCTCTTTAGTTTTCTCTTTGCCAAGTACAAATCAGTGTATTTCCAACATCTCATGTTTTAACTGTGCATTGATGGCTTCCAATGTTTCTCTTCAATTAACAGCAGCTGTAAAAGAGCTTTGCAATGGACAAGGGGAGAAAATCTCTAAGAAAGAGATTGACTGCATCCCACATTTCTAAATTGTCCATAGTTATCTTCTTTAGTTCACCAAGAAGACCTGTCCAGAGAGGACAATTCAGAGACAAAAGAACACTCGATGACCAATTGAGTTTAATAACAAACATCAATATTGTTTCCTATTCCAGAGATCAGGGCTGAAACCATGTAAAATCTCTTTTAATTCCTTCATCTCTTTAGTTGAAGGTCTAAAATGTAAAAGTAACTAAGTAGATTGTTTCTTAGACATTTCTTTCCAGGTCTCAACATTGGACTTAGCCTTTTATACTTTACCTCTCTGACTACAAAACAGTGCATAGAAAGAAAGTTTTTAAGGGTATTTTAGCCTAAGCCAATGTGGCACTGCAGAATAAGCATTGGACTACTACCACAAGATCAGTGGTTCAAACTCAC
>NW_006408553.1:24039543-24044019 GCF_000296735.1 Chrysochloris asiatica | reverse complement strand
TGACACTTAACAACAACAATCCCACCATGGATTCTTTTATTGTGGACAACACACTGGGTACAGTTGGTTTCCCAACTGTAAACCTCTCTCATTGCATTCATCACACTGTGAACCTGACGAGTGAAGAAAATATCCAAAGGAAGTTTTTACCTCAAGAACAAAATTATGGAATAAAAATATAGAGAAGAGATGGCTTTATTTTCTTTCCTTCTGCCTGATTGTGGGCTCTTATACTATTTCTGAGTTCCTCTTCTTTGGGGTGTAGTTGGTACATACGTAGATTTGTGTGTTTGTGTGCACAAATTCACAAACATAAAGAACTCTTGGGCTTTCCTAGAGGTGATACTATGCCACCAACAGATAGCTATATACAAGAAGTGTAGGCAATATATATAGCAGTTATCCATGTACAAGGAATGAAAGCTTTTGTAGTTCAGAATCACCCACATGCATTCACAATACACAAATGCATAAAAGAAAATTATTTTAAGGTGAAAATGAGGGGAAACTCTATCTCTTCTCCTATTTAGTGGCTGCATCTAGATCTAAACAGTGGAATGGGAGTATTTGAGAACTCCAGTGTCCTTGTATCCTGGTGTGGTGCTGTAGGATAAGCTCTGGACTGCTAACCACAAGGTCTGCAGTTCAAACCCACCAGCCACTCATTCCTCAGAAATCCTATACAGGGTGGATATGAGTTGGAACAAACTTGATGACAATAAACACCACCACCACCAACAACTGACTGATAAAGTATGGTGAAAGGATACAATACGGACACATACTTTTCTTGATTTGAAAACATGGTCTAAGTTGGAACCTACTTGTCAGCACTTAACAACAACAACATGCTTCTCCCTTCCTCTAGCCCACCAGTATTTGATGGTTCCCTTAATAAGGCATATATATTTTACAGTAATATAGTTAGGAGATTATGATTCTTTTCACGTTGGTCCTTACCCTGTAACATTTTGACTGAGCAGAACTCTCAAGGAGCTAATATCCTTAAACGATGTGTTTTCCTCCACTTGGTGGAGCTGTGCACATATGTGCCAGAGGGTAAAGACTGAAAGTCCTTCTGGGCTCTCTACTCCAGCTGTTGGGGATTGAGCAATCTTTCCAGTGCATCATCCTGGCTTTATGCAGTGATGCCTTCCCCTGGATGGCAATAAAATTTTAATTAGTGGGCAATGTGCATTCCCGTGTAAGGGAGCACACACATGGCAGGAAGTTAAGAGGACAGGTTTGCAGTTATAGTTTCATTGTCAAACAGCTGTGTGATTCTAGGCAAATTGCTTCATTTTGCTGTGCCTCAGTTATTGAAGAGGTAGAGTGAGGCATAATCCCTGTTCTACTTATCTTTAGAGGTTCGTGGTAGCCTAACATAAAATTAGATGTGGAATGCTTGGGAAATGTAGAGTCTACCCATATTCCCAATGTGCAGTCTGCCTGTTTCCAGTCTTTGTCAGTTCCAATCCATTCCCCACACCATTCCCAGAATGATCTTTCCAGTACAGTCTTGTTCAGATTACTCCCCTGCTTAAAACCATAAATATGTCTCCCTTCCAAAGATTGTTCCAGCTCCTTAAGAGGTTTACACAGCAGTTGCCAAAGAGTCGATTGTGATTCATGGCGACCCCATGTTGTCAGAGCCTAGCTGTTCTCCAGAGGGTTTTCAGTGGCTAATTTTTTCAAAAGTAGATCAAAGTCCTTGTCTTCTGGGTGGATTCAAACCTTCAAGGGTTCAAGTAGCTGCTGAGCATATTAACTGCACCACCCAAAGACTCCAAGTCCTTCAAAATATTCCCCCTTCATCTTTGGCCAATGTCATCTCTTTCCTGATACAATGAACATGCCAGCCTTCTCTTAGATTCTGCACACTTCTTTATTTCTGCCTGGAACAAACTTCCTCCCATTCCTCTCTAGGCTAACCTGTACTCACATATGTTAGCACTGGAGATGTCAGTGAAAAGACTTCCCTGTTCCAATAGGGAAAGCCTCTGATTTCTGTTACCATGCCACTTTATACTGTCCTCAGATAATGATTTCTCTCTCCTCCATAAAGCCGTGGCCATCATTTGTATAGCTAAATATTGTAAACCTAGGGTATGACATCCACCACTTATTTGTCTGCCTTGCTATTGTTGCTTAGCTGTTTCTGTGATGCTGGAAATTATGTCACAGGTAATTTAAATACCAACAAGGTCACCCATAGTAGACAGGTTTCACATGAATTTACAGCCTAGGCCAAATTAGGAATAAGAAGAGGCAGCTAATTCTGCATGTTTAACCACTTGAAACTTTATGAATAGCAGTGGATCATAGTCCAATAGTATTAGGATATTGAATATTGAAATGCTAGGAACAGCACCAGAATAGTGTCAGGCAAAAATGCTGGACGATGAGACCCTCAGATTGGAAGCCACTCAAAATACAATTAGGGAAGTCCTGCTACCTCAAAGTAGAGTTGACTATAATGACACAAATGGAGTAAAGCTTTCAGGATCTTCATTTGCAATGGGGTACAGCTCAAAATGAAGAGAGACAGTTGTAAACACCAGTTAATAATAGGCACATGGAATGTAAAAACTATGAATCTAGAAAAGTTGGAAGTTTTAAAAAATGAAATGGAATACATGAAGATTGGTATTGTAGAAATTAGTGACTGTATAGTTCATTTTGAATCTGACAATTACATGGTTTACTATGCCAAGACTGACAATTGAGGAGGAATGGAATTGCATTCATCATCAAAATGAACATATAAAGATCTATCTTGAAGTATAACACTGTCTATGATAGGATACTATCCATAAGCCTACAAGGAAGACCAGTTAATACCACTATTATTCAAATTTACACAAATTTAATTACTGGCAATTAGAACACAAAGGTTGGAGACAAAGAGGAAAGATCAGTAGTTGGAAAATATGGCCTTAGGGATACAAAGTATGCTGGAGATCTCATTACAGAATTTTGAAAGACCATTGACTTCTTCATTGTAAATATCTCTTTTAAGCAACATAAAAGATGCCTATAGACATAGACCTCACCTGATGGAATATGCAGAAATCAAATTGATTACATATGTGGAAAGTGACAGTGGAAAACTCCATATCAACCAAAACCAGGCCAGGGACAGACTGTGGAACAGTCCATTGATTATTCATATGCTAGTTCAGGCTGAAGCTGAAGAAAATGAAAACAAATCCACAAGAGTCAAAATATGACATTGAACATATCCCACCTGAATGTAGAGACCATCTGAAGAACGGATTTGATACATTAGGCACTAAAGATTGAAGACCAGAAAAGTTGTGGGGTGACATCAAGAACATCATACAGGAAGAAAGCAAAAGGTCATTAAGAAGATGCGAAAAAGAGAAAAGACCAAAATAAATGTCACAAGAGACTCTGAAACTTGTTCTCCAGTACAGAAATGCCAAAGCAAATGGAAAAATGAGGAGGTAAAAGAGCTGAATAGAAAATTTCAAAAGGCAGTTCAAGAAGATAAAGTAAAATATTATGACAAAATATGCAAAGACCTGGAGTTAGAAAACCAAAAGGGAAGAACAGAGTCAGCATTGCTCAAACTAAGGGAACTGAAGAAAAAAGTCAAGCCTTGACTTGAAATGTTGAAGGATTCTATGGGAAAAATATTGAATTATGTGTAAAGCTTCAAAAAAGGATGGAAGGAATATACTGAGTCACTATACCAGAAAGAACCATTCAATGTTGAACCATTTGAAGAGGTACCATAGGATGAAGAGCCAATGATAATGAAGGAAGAAGTCCACATTACACTGAAGACATTGAAAAAGAACAAGGCTCTGGGAATTAATGAAATCTGAATTGAAATCTTTCAACAAACTGATACAGCACTGTAGGCACACTCATCTATGCCAAGAAATTTGGAAGACAGCTACCTGGATAATTGATAGGAAGAGATCCATATTTGTGCCCATTTCAAAGAGAGGTGACCCAATGGAATATGGAAAACATCAGACAATTATTTAATATCCCATACATGCAAAATTTTGCTAAAGATACTTCAAAAACAGCTGCAACCATATTTTGACACAGAACTTCCAGAGGTTCAACACAGATTCAGACAAGGAAGTGGAACAAGAGATATCATTGCGGACGTCAGATAGATCTTGGCTAAAACTAGAGAATACCATTAATTCTCTGTACTTTATTGACTATGCAAAAAGTTTCAATTGTATGGATCATGACAAGCTATGGACAGTATTGTGGAGAATGATTAATTGTTTGTGCTCATAAGGACCCTGTACATAGACCAAAAGGCAGTTATTTGAACAGAACCTGTTCAAATTAGGAAAGGTGTTCACCAGGGTTGTATCCTTTCACCATATTTATTCAATCTGTATGCTGAGCAAATAATCCCAGAAGCTGGATTATATTTTTAAAAATCATGGCATCAGGATTGGAGGAAGACTCATTAACAACCTGTGA
>NW_006408553.1:24037071-24038343 GCF_000296735.1 Chrysochloris asiatica | reverse complement strand
ATTAAATTTGCTAAAGATAATTTAAAAATGCCTGCAACAGTACATTAATAGGGAATTGCCAGAGGTTCAAGCTGGATTCAGATGAGTACATGGAATGAGGTATATCACTGCTAATGTCAGATGGATCTTGGCTGAAAGTAGAGAATAACAGAAAGATGTTTAGCTGTGCTTTATTGACCACGCAAAGGCTTTCAACTGTGTGGATCATGACAAGCTATGGAAAACATTGCGGAGAATGATTTTCAAAAAACTGAATTTTGTTCATGAGGAATCTATATTTATAGATCAAGAAACTTTCATTCAAACAGAACAAGTGACACTGAATGTTTTAAAATCTGGAAAGGTGTGCACCAGGCTTGTATTCTTTCACCATACCTATTCACTCTGTAGGCTGAACAAATAATCTGAGGATATGAATTAAATGAAGAATGTGCATATACGCAATTGATGACCTTTATCACAAATGGCCCTTGGCCTTTTTCTAACTGATGATACTGAATTTCTCCAATGTCTCTTCCCACAGATGTAGTCCATTTGATTCTTTTGTATTCATTCCATCAATTGAGGTACCCTGGTATAATTACAATTTATGTTGAAAAGAGTTATTTGCAATGAATAAGTCATTGGTCTTGCAAAATTCTGTCATGCTATCTCTGGTATCATTTCTACCCATCAAGACCACATTTTCCAAATTTTGCATTTTAATCACAAGTAATAATCAATGCATCTTTATAGTATGTTTGATCAATTCCAGGCTACAAAAATTGGTAAAAAAAAAAATTATTCATAGTGGTTTAGTGGTTTTAGTGGTTTGTGTGTAAATTTTAAAAGTAATTGTATTAACTGGTGTTCCTTGTTGTTGTTGTTGTTGTGTGCTGTAGAGTCGGTTCTGACTCTCATAGCAACCCTGTACAGGGTTTCCAAGGCTGTAAATCTTTATGGGAGCAGAACGCCTCATCTTTCTCCCACGGAACAGCTGGTAGTTTCGAACGGCTGACCTTGTGGTTCGCAGCCCAATTTGTAACCACTATGCTACCAGAGCTCCTTATTCATTACAGTCAGCATTGTGCTTTAGGACAGATTTTGAATTATTCTTTTTGACAATGAATGTAAAACCACTACTCTTCAATTTGTTATTTCTGGCAAAGTAGACCATATGTTTTTCTGATACAAAATGACCAATACCCATCCTAGGCTCACTAATACCTAGGATATATATTTGTATAAGGGTATTTATCTGTACAAAAGCCTCAAAAAGTTCATAGAAAAATC
>NW_006408553.1:24031706-24035182 GCF_000296735.1 Chrysochloris asiatica | reverse complement strand
TCGGCCAGATAGTTGTCTTCCAAATTTCTTTGCAACAGTCTTACCTCATTATTTATTCAGATTTCCAACTTAAGGGGAACTCTGTGTTTAGACACGTCCCTCCTTCAATTTCCTTTCCTTACTTCTGTCATCTGTCCTTTAGTCCCCTTTCATGCAAATAATTCATGTACACACTCAGTCATTCCGTAAAAGATTGAGTAAGATGATGGGAAAATGATCAACTAAATCATGCCTGAATTTTACAGACTTTTGTTGTTTATCTTAGATGCTGTTGAATAGATTCTAACTTATTGCGACCCATGCACAACAGAAGGAAACACTGCTTAGTCCTGGTCATCCTCACAATAGTAATGTTTGAGCTCACTGTTGCTGCCAGGGTGTCATATTAGCTCATTGAGTGTCTTCCTCCATTTCAGTGACACTCCACTTTAGCAAGCATGATGTCCTTCTCCAGGGACTGGTACTTCCTGACAACAAGAAAGCCTGACCATCCTCACTTATAAGGAGCTTTCTGGATGTTCTTCTTCCAAGACATTATTTGTTCTTCTGGCATTTCATGGTATTTTCAATATTCTTTCCCAATTCTATAGTTAAAATGAATTGATTCTTCTACAGTCTTCCTTATTCATTGTCAACTTCCACATGCATATCAGGCACGCTTTAGTCCTCAAAGTGACAACCTTGCTTTTTAATTCTTTAAAGAAGTTTTTTGCAGCAGATTTGCCTAATGAAATATGCAATTTGATTTCTTAACTACTGCTTCCATGAACGCTGATAGTGGATCCAAGGAAAATGAAATATTTGACAACTTCAGTCTTTTCTCCATTTATCGTTATGTGATTTATTGGTCCGATTGTGAGGGTTTTCTTTTCTTTTTTTACATTGAGGTGCAATTCGTACTGAAGGCTACAGTCTTTGTTATTCATCTGTAAATATGCCAAGTCCTCTTTACTCAGCAAGCAAAGTTATGTAATCTGCATATCACAGGTTGTTAATGAGACTGTCTCCAATCCTGATGGCGCATTCTTCCTCATATAATCCAGCTTCTGGGTTTATTTGCTCAGCATATGGATTGAATAAATATGGTGAGAAAATACAGCTCTGGCAACTCCTTTTCTGATTTTAAACCATTCAGTATCCTCTTGTTTCATTCTAATGATTGTCTCTATGCCTACATACAGGTTAATCATTTGTTGTTGATGATATTAAGTTCCATAGAGTCAGTTCCAACACATAGTGACCCTGTGTAGGGTTTCCAAGGAGCAGTTGGTGAGGCTGAATCACTGATTTTTTGGTTAGCAGTCCAGTGCTTATTCTATAGTACCCATACCAGGACTCCTGTTCCTCATTTAGCAGTGTTGAAATCAACCAGAAAAAAATCATAAAAATCTCAGATAAAGTGTATTTTTACTGATTGACATTGGGTAAAAGGAACTAGAATAGAATGTTTTTCTCAAATTAAAAACTTTGTAAATCCTGAAACTATGAAGATATTTAGCAAACTGCTTCTGTTCTCCATTATTTATTGGAGTCAGCAGTAATATTTGGGTCAGCAGTTGGCTTCAAGTATGACCCAAGTGGTCTTTGATCTGTTTTAAGCATCTTGTTGTTGTTAAGTGCCAGCGAGTTGTTCCAACCCATAGGGACCCTGTATAGGGTTTCCGAGGAGCAGCTGGTGAGCTTGAACCACCAACCTTGCAGTTCAAATGGTTTTGCAGTCCGGTGCATTAACCCACAGCGCCACACCAAGTTTTAAGCTTAGAGCTGGTAAATCAATCCTTGTGAGAAGCCAGGAGTGAACAATCTCTTGGATTCATATGAAGAGGAAGCTACATTTTTAATTTTTTTCTGTAGCAGACGCTTCAGAGAACGTGAGTGTATATCTCAGGCAAAGGGGGTTGATTACAGATTAATAACTGAGCAATGTAACCATTCAAATTACCATCCCTTTTGGTTCTCTAATTCAGAGTTTCAAATGAATTTACCCAAACACCAGGTTCATGCCTTTCCAACTCTCTCTAAATATTTGTGTTTGAATGTTTTAGGGATGGAATTGAAGGCAAGGAGAATTGAGAGAGAATGTCCTTTTCATCATTGCATTGCCTTAAGGCAGTTTGTAGATTAATCATCTTTAAAAATCCAAATTAAAGCCTTTAATTTCCAGATATATTTGTTATCAAAAATTTCTGCCTTGCGTAAATCTTTAGGAACCACAAGTGTGTCTGAGGGGTCACCAGCTGTTCCATGGGAGAAAGATGAGGTTTTCTGATCCCTTAAAGATTTACAGCCTTGGAAACCCTGTATAGGGTCGCTATGAGCCCGAACAGACTCCACAGCACATAACCACCACCACCGATCAGGAGTTGTGAACTCCAGCGTTTTCTCTTCAGTCATCTTATTAAAAAAAACAAAACCTTCCTTGTTGTTGTTGTTAGGTGCCATTGAGTTGGTATTCAGTGTTGTTTGCACAACAGAACAAAACACTGCCTGGTCCTGGGCTAACCTCACAATTGTTGCCACTTTGCTAATCCATCTCCCTGGGGGTCTTCCTCTTTTTCTCTGACCCTCCACCCTACCAAACATGATATCCCTCTCCAGTGTCTGGTCCCTCCTGACGATATGTCCGAAGTATGAGAGAAAAGTCTGGCCACCTGGCCTCCAAGGAGCACTCTGACTGTACTTCTTCCAACACAGATCTGTTGGTTCTTTTGGCAGCCCATGGTACTTTCAATAAAATAATCAAAATGGCAGCAACAACAAAACAACAGGGATTAAAAGGCACTAAAAGGAATCGGAAACCCTGTACAGGGTCGCTATGGGTCGGAACCGACTCGACGGCACTTAACAACAACAACAACAAAAGGAATACTTAAAGAGGGGGAGGTTTTTGTTTGCTTGTTTTGATTTGCTTTGTTTTTGTTTTGCTTTATTAGAATAATTAGCTCTAGATTGAATGTCAGGATTCAAATTAAAACTCCCTTTGGACTAATTTTCGAGCAGCTTTTGATAACAGGGCTGTGGTCATTATTTTCTTGTCCCAGACAACTCAAGGATTTCTTCCTCCCCACCCCAGCTCCAGCCTACACCTCCACACCTCTACACTCCTGCCCCTTTGTTGTTGTTAAGTAATGTAGAGTTGGTTCTAACTCATAACAATCCTGTGTAAGATTTTCAAGGAGCAACTAGTAGGCTTGAACCACCAACTTCATGGTTAGCAATCCAGTGCTTATCCTACAGCCATATTGGGACTACACCCCACCCATGCCTGCCTCCAAATAAAATAAAAATAATGAAATAGAAAAGGAAAGGGCCATTATGGAGAATGATTTTAAACTGGACATTTTGTCCTGTCTTTTTCATGTCTGTTTCTTCCAAGATGACCTTGTGAGACAAGTATGATTCTCCAACTAAAGGATCACAGGTACGCAGATGATACAACCTTGCTTGCTGAAAGTGAAGAGGAACTAAAACATTTA
>NW_006408553.1:23992663-24030972 GCF_000296735.1 Chrysochloris asiatica | reverse complement strand
CAAAGTCACATAGCTATTGAAATGGCAAGATTTGAATACAAAGAATCCCAAAAGGTTCTTTTTCCCTACACCACACTATCTACAGTCATTATTAAAATGTTGTGAGATTGACATATGAAAAGTTACACCTTTCTTTAAGTATGAATGCAACAAAGGCTGAGAATAAAATATTGTCTGGTCCTGGCTGGAAGCAGGAGAAAGAAACAATGATAGACCTATTCTGGCCCTCTATTTAAGTGGTTCTGTGATTTTTAAATAATAGTAAGCAAATAAAAAGTGATTTGCTTTTTGTTTTCTTTGTAGTAAGTGCATTAAGTCCTTATTCCCTATCTCAGGGATGTATGGAAGTGACTGTTTATGATAAATTATCATGTATGTATGTAAATAGATGGAAGGACACATCGGAGCTAATGTAGTGTTTACTGCTTTGCTATTAGCACAATGGACTGTCTTTATGGAGTGTAATATTCAAATCTATGCACCAGTGCACTTTCAAATAGAGAGTTAGCTTCCCATTTTCACTTAAAACTATCTTTTATTTTAATTAACAGGAAATCAGTTTAATCATCCATCTTTACTGCTGAGAGGGGTTTACAGGCTGGTAATACTGTCAGATTCTGGGATATTTAAAGTGAGAAATACAAAGGCAATTTGAGGGAAGAAATAGATCCTTTCCTTTTCCCCCCTCTCTCTTTCCCCATGAAAAAACTGTTCAACAAGATAGGAATTTTGTTTGATGATGTGTGATTTCACAGGCTGGATTCTATCTCAGAGCATCTGTTCGATTCAGACCTATTTGAGATTTCATTCCAACACCCTGACCCAAGGGCTATCAGTGATATGTATACATATTTTTATAACTGTCGGATAACGTTTTGTATATGCATCTGTGTGATAACATTTGTCCTGTTCTTTAGTGGAAGTTGGGGGACAGAAAGAATTGAAGGAGCTGATTTCTAGTTTCTGACAATTTCTGTGGTATAAGTACTCCTACCATGGCTGGTTTAAAGGCTATATTTTCTTCTTACATTTCATTAGGAGCATACAAAATGTCATAAAGAAAAAAGAAGTGATAAAACTCATGCAGTTCAACTGATATTCATTGATGGCGTGTATTTCAACTGTGCAATTCAAGTTGCTATAGGTTTGGGAACCCCAGTCATATTTCTTCCAAGAAACATTTTTAGTCTTTCCTAAAGAGATATTAATGAGCATTTGTAATGTAATTTAGGAAACATCATTTTTTAAAATTTTTCACCTCCTCATTAATGCTTGGTATAAAACTAGATTTGCAAAAAGACTCAGTGATTTTTATATTTATTAGATTATCCCCTGTTGGTTTAAAAATGAGATGTGTCCTTTATTAATGCATTTTCATGATTAAAAAATTGAAACAGCAAGCTATTAAAAGTTTTGCTCAAGGCAATGCAATGTTAGAGTAGAAATAGTAAAATGTAAACAGTTTTAACTTCTTAGACATTTTGATAGACTTTCTAGTTAAATCACAGGTTTTTATATTTTTTTTATGTACAAAAACACAATTCCTCAAGGAGTTATTTTGCAGATATGCTTTTGAAAAGCGTGTATTAGCTTTGTCTCCCATGTGACAAGGATGGAAACAGACCAGTCAGGAGCGTATTCCTGTGGTCCTAGTGGATGGTGATGTTGGCTGGGACATGATGGTGGTAGCAGATATGTAAAGGAGATTTCATACATATTTTAAAGGAAAAGAAAGCAAGATGTGCTAGTGAATTGGCTTATGGGGAATGGGAGTGAAGAAAATGGAGAATTAAGGGATAATTCCTACAGTTTCAGCTTGAGCAACTGAGTATTTGGGGTTAATATTTTACTAAGATGGATAAGACTAAAAGAAGAATAGAAATAAGTGTGAAAATTAATAACTCTATTTTGACTATATTCACATTTTGAGATGCTTATTAAATTATTTGGAGTCCTCTTGTAGAGCTGTAGGATAAGCACTGGCCAACAACGTAAGGTCAGTAGTTCAAACTCACCAGCTGCTTCTCAGAAACCCTATACAGGGTCGCTATGAGTCAGAATAGACTTCACAGTACTTAACAACAACAATTAAATTAATTATCTAAGTGGAAATGCCAAGTGGCAATTGTTCATAAAGTTTGTTTTTAGTTCTTGGGTGAAATTAGGAATGGAAACCAACTTTTGTGATGTTTCAGACTCTGGTAGAATAAAGAGTTAAGTGTTCTACTACTAATGAATTTGTTCACCCGAGATGCTTCAGAATTTAAGGCCTGCAATCTGCTTATGAAAAGGTCAAAGGCTTGAGAACCCTAAAAATGCATTTCTACTCTGAACAACCACCACTCGACTGTCAGTTTGTCATACTGTGGTGGCTTGTGAGTTGCAGTTAAGAAATCAAACGACGTATTGCATTAGGCAAATGTGCTGCACAAGACTTCTAAAGGTTTGTGGAAAAGGAATTAAATAATAATGGAATTTTTCCATGAGCTTTTTAAAGCTTCTTTGTATTTCTGTTGTTGTTAAGTGCCGTTGAGTTGATTCCGACCCATAGTGACCGTGTATAGGGTTTCCAAGGAGCAGCTGATGAGCTTGAATCGCCGACCTTGTGGTTCAAACCAATTTTGCAATCCAGCACATTAACCCACAGTGCCACACCAGCATTCCAACACTAAATGCTAAATACTTTACTGAATCATTTTTCAGTTATGTTTATTGTTCTTATGTTTATATGTCTTCATTCATATGAAAGAGTTGGGCCTTTTATAATTCCCTAGAATCAATAGTATCTGAATAAACCACAGATTATTAACTTAATAATAATAATTAATAATGCAGAATACATTTTCAGAGCATACAGAACAGTAATTACATATTACAGAAAAAAATAGTCTAGTTGCTGATTTATTAGGTTAGAAATCAATAAACATGAATTTGTTGGAGATTTTTTTTTTATCATTTCTATCAAAAATTGTTAATTGAATTGAGGGAAGTTTCTTTACCATCTGATTGCTAGGTTCTCTCTTTATAATACAAGGATATTATCCCTACTGAGCTGTTAAGTAGATATTTGTCTGTAAAGCAATTTAGAGAATGTTATTGTCTCTGTGCATATGTGCATGCATATATAATGTGCTGTGGGATTCCAAGTAATTGACAATATGTTTTATTTACAAACAGTTTTACAAAGGGAGAGCCATGTGTAAATTCAGTCTTGGGTTCTAAGGTTTATTTCTCCTTTCTTCTTTTCATTATATTTCCTGATGTACATGGGTATCCTCATTTCTCATGTTCTGGTTGGCTCATCTCCATTGGATATCAGAAATTGCTTCCTTTCCTTTCTAGAATTTTTTGTGCTACTATATACTATAGATCAGTAAGCATTTACTCAATTACAGGCTGACCCCCTCAGTCATTTGTTAGAGTGCATTTTGTGTGTAATTTTTGTTGCTTTGTTTCTTACCAGAAGCAACTTTATATTAAGGTTGAAATTCTCTTTCAATGTTGAAGGGTCGAAGAGGAAACAATAGAGACTTTTAGTATTATGGAAAAATGGTCTTGTAGCAGAAAGGAGATTTCAGGAATCCCTTTAAAGCTCAAATCCTTGCTTCTTTGCTCTTCTACATATTCAGTATATATGCCTGACTTGGCAGAGTCTGACAGCAGCTACACAGCATCAGTTGTGACACAAGTGAGTGGATAAACTTCAGGGGCAATGTACCAATGCAATTGATAGAATACATAATTGTTGCATTGAGGACTGAGAAGTGTCTTCGCTCTCTACAGGGGGCCCCTCATTTAAGCACAACACCCAAGAAAGACAGACATCTAAAGCTCAGCATGGGGTCCTTAAAGCAGGGAAATACAAGCAAACTATTTTCCTCACAAAATCCAGGTTTTAGGTGTTCAAGTGAAAGACAAGCTGCCAATCAGAACACAGCTCTGGCACTTCTCCAGTGCTGACACGGTATCCTGGGGCCATTGGTATGCACAACTCTGACTGCTCAGAGCAAGAGCAAGTACCCCACCCAAACCCTGCCTGGCAGGAAGCTCGCAGCAATCTTTAAGGCAAGAAGGTTGAAGCCAATTTTGATTTTCTTGTTTTTTTTCCCTTAAGCACAGGTCAGGCACTTTTTCAAAAACTAAATTTCCCTTAACACAGCAGAGAGAAGTCCCTAGAATTTTGAGCTCAAAGAGTCATTCTGACCACATCTTTGCCCATTCGACATTCACTCAGTGTCTAGGCACACCAAGAGTTGGTTAGCCTGAAATACAGACCTCTGTTAGCTACAAGGTTGACGGTTCAAATCCAACAGCCGCTCTTTGGAAAAACTATACAGGGTCAATATGAGTCAGAATTTACTCAATGGTACTTAACAACAGCTGCAATCTTAATCTTATGTCTAGCTATGAAATGTTCACTCTGCTAGACCCATTTTCACCTGATGAAATGCTGTTCATCATTCAAGGTGAAGTGTAAATTAACCCTCAGCCACCCCGTTTCCCACTGTCCAGTGTTTTACCTTCAGAATGAAGGTGGCTCGGAGAGAAAATGTGGTTAATAACCTAGTAGATGAGCAGAGAATGGATGGGAAATAGAATCACTGAGCAATTCCTTCTCTTTGCAGAGTGGTGAGACAAGATGAAAAGGAACCTCATGTTTTACTTGACATGTCATAAATTATCATGAAGCAAAATAAGATATTACGAGACTTTTAGCCTGTGACAAATAACCAATGTTGAAGAGAAATATTAATGTTATATGCATTCAGATTACAGAAATATATGAGGAATGCTTTTTATAAAATGTAGACGCCAATTCAGTAGGCATGTTAATGTATCAATTTTATGGAAGCATATAAATGTGTATATTTAGCTTTCAAAAGATAAGATTTATAAACAACTGTTGAGAATGCATGTTTATACCATGTGACTACTGCATGATAAACTCTTGGCAACCACAATCATGTAGTTTCCCTAGATACGTGTACTTGTGTACCTTCTAAGTGAAGCTCCTATTTACTCTACCTGAGGTGACCATTTAAGGTATTTGTATGTAGCTGGGTTGCATTGAATTATGAGATTTAGGATTCTGTATTTGTATGGAATATCAGTACTGACTTCAGATGGGTCTTGGTTGAAAGCAGAGTACACCAGAAATATGTTTACTTGTGCTTTATTGCCTATGCAAAGGTGTTTGACTTGTGTGACTCCTGGCAAGCTGTGGATAACATTGTGAAGAATGAGTGTTCCAGACCACTTGATTGTGCTTGTGAGCAGCCTGCACATGGACCAAGAGTCAGTCATTAAAACAGAAAAAGGGGATAGTGAATGGTTTAAATACAGGAAAGGTATGCACCTGGCTGTATTTTTCCACCATATTTATTCAATCTGTATGCTGAGTAAATAATCTGAGAAACTGGGTTATATGAAGAAGAGCTTGGCATCAGGACTGGAGGAAGACTCATAAACAACCTGTGATGTGCAGATGATGCAACCTTACTTGCTGAAAGCAAAGACTTAAAATATTTACACATGAAGATCATACACCATAGCCTTCAGTATTGATTGCACCTCAGTGTAAAGAAACCAAAAATCCTTATAAGTGGACCAACAAATAACATCATGATCAATGGAGAAAATACTGAAGTTGTCACAGTCTTTGTTTTCCTTGGAACCACAATCAATACTCATGGAAGCAGCAGTCAAAAAATCAAAGGATGTTTCGTATTAGGCAAATCTGCTACACAAGACCTCTTGAAAGTGTTCAAGAGCAAATATATCAGTTTAAGGACTAACGTGTGCCTGACCTAAGACATGTTATTTTCAATTACCTCATATGCATGTGAAAGTTGGGCAATGAATTAGGAAGACTATAGGAGAACTGATGCATTTGAGTTATGATGTTGGAGGAGAATGTTAAAAGTGCCATAGACTACCAGAAGTACAAACAAATCTGTGTTGGAAGAAGTACAAACTGTATGCTCCATAGAAACAATGATGGTGAGCATTCATCTCTCATACTTAGGAAATATCATCAGGAGAGACCAGTCCCTGGAGAATGACATTATGCTTGATAAAGTGGAGGGTCAGCAAAAAAGAGGAATTGGAACGATACCACAGCAGCAGTAACAATTGTGAGGATGACAGGTTTTATTCTTTTGAGCATAGAGTTGCTGTGAGTCAAATCTGACTCAATGACACCAGACAACATTGTAAGGTTTATGAACTTGGATGCAGTGAGACGGTCATGTTTCAACCTCTGCATGACACACTGACTTAGCTGGTTAGAATTATCTTACAGTCCCAAGTGCTGTTCAGATGAGGAAATAGTCACTTTCCGTGGAGATGGATTGTCAAACATTAAAATTCCTGGAATTTATATTAACAAACAAGATTAAGGTACTCTTTCATGTAGACGGATTTCTGCCAGGCATGCTTACACATCTATTTTATGACTTCCACGTTGTCAGGCAATGGTATATTGTTGGGTTTCTGTCATGCAGAGAGTTAGACTCTGAAATGTTCTTTTTCCTCCTCCCTTTTTTTTTTTTTCCCCAGCAAACCAAATACTTTAAGACACACTAGGGCCCAATGTCCTCCATTGACATTTCCTGACCATTTTGGCCTACTCCTGGTGTGGTACTGTGGGCTAATGCACTAAACTGTTAAAGTCAGTTTGAACCACAAAGTCAGTGGTTCAAGCTCACCAACCACTCCTTGGGAACCCTATACAGGGTCACTATGAGTGGGAACCAAGTCGATGGCACACAACAACAATCCTGTCTCTGGATTTGGTTAGAATTTATAGTCTGATCCATATATTTGAGCCTTTCCTTTTGTTGTTTCTTTCTGGTATTTGGTACTTATGAGTAAATTTCATGAATATCTGAAACTTTCAAAATGAATTTGCATTTTTGTGTCTAAGGTAATCCTTAAAACACTTCACATAGGGCTCAAAAATGTATATAATGGATTGACAGTTGAGTAAGGGAATCAAGAATGCCAGTGGTCAATTCTAAAACATGGCCAGATATGGTTCTGTACAGCAATAAGCTGCCAATGGTGACGAAATTGAATTGGATGGAGGGATTTGTTCTTGGTAGAGCTTTGCCACTGACTCTTTGGCATTATTAGCATCAACTATACAAATATTTATAATGAGTTAATATTCTTCATTAAGTACTGCTAATACCTTCAAGATACAAGCCATGCTTCTGTTCTTCATTTTGTTTTTGAAACAAAATTTGACCAGGAAGATATTTAGTAATAACACCCACTGTCTACAGATGTGATATTGATTACAAATTTGAGATTGTTGCTTAGTTTGGATTACATGTATATCATGCAACAAATTTATATGAGTTTTCTACTAACTTACTGAATAATGTTTTGAAAATTAATAACTGTCTTTTCTGGCTAACTATCAGGGGAAATATCTCATTTGTTTCCTAGAGAACTTGCTCAGTTCAAGGTGTACTGCCCAATAAACAGAAGCTTTTATAACTCTGGCTAATACAACTCATTGCTTTTCTTCTTTGAAAATAAAGAATTGCTGTTTGGTTTCCATGTCTAATTTCCCCAATGCTGAGAAATGTGTTCAGGGAAGTTCCCTCTGCTGGAGTTTTGCTAGCAATCTTGAGCTCTGTGTGAAGTCTTTGGACTCTGCTGCCACTCCTGAAAGTGGCTGTCCTCTTGTATCAGCTTCCTGGGCAGGAGATCAAACCAGCTATTAGGTATCTGTTTGTACTGCATGAAAACAAAATTCAATGTAAAGAGACTTATAGCTTTCCTCCATCAAGGTCCCAAGAGCCTGATTCTGCCTGACCCCATGTATTTTTTATCTGACAGGATTGATACCCATGGGTCTGTTTGGCCACATTATCTTAGTATGTTGAAGATCCTTAATGACCATTGCCTGAGTATGATGAAGGTGACTTGGATATGTCTGCCTTATCCTGTATTGCTATTTCCAATCAGAGGGTACAGGGTTAGTTGTTTAGCCCTGTAAGTGTGACAACTGACAAAACTGCTCTACTACTCTTTAGACTTCCTAGGTTATATCATCTTCCAGAAGAGCTTGTCAGAGCACTTACTTTAGAGAATCAAGGGTTGACAGGCTCATTCTTCCTCTCACATGCCATTGACCTTTGGAGACGACAGTAGGTGAAACTTACAAGCATCAGGTTTCCAAACACCTGTTTAGCAGGAAAAATCTCTCCTTCCTTGCTAAAAAATGCTGTTTTGCATAGGGGGTGAATATATATATATGGAGCTCTGGTAGCGTAGTGGTTACGAATCAGGCTGTGAACCTTAAGATCAGTGGTTCGAAACTATCAGCCGCTCTGTGGGAGAAAGATGAGGCTTTCTATTCCCGTAAAGATTTATACCCTCGGAAACCCTGTACAGGGTCGCTATGGGTTGGAACCGACTTGATGGCACTTAACAATAACAACAACATATATCTATATCTATATCTATATCTGCAAACTGAAATGGACCAAAGGATTAAATGTTAATGAGAACTTTTGAACAATTCTTTTTCTCACATACAGGATTGGGGCACAAAGCAAAAGATAAGCCCAGAGCCATTTTTTTTGTGTGTGTGTGTGTGTGTGTGCTTACACTTATAAATTGTGATTTAGAAAAATAAGATAATGTAAAGAATCTGGCCTCTGAGTCAAACCAAAAACAAAAGGGTTTAAAAATGAAGCTAATATGTACATTTGTTATTAAATGTTGCCAAGTTGGTTCTGACTCATAGAGACCATAGGATTTTCGAGGAGTGGTTGGTGGATTTGAACCACTGACGTTATGGTTACCAGTTCAGTTCTTAGCCTATAGCACCACACCAAGACCCAGAATTATAGTAGGGATGTACTTTATAAAATATAGATTACAGTGAAAAGGATGCATGCTAGAAGATATATTTAATTTCTAAAAATATACATGTATCGCTTTTAGGCTTAAGAAAATAAAATTTTATATATAAGGAGGCTTCAAAAAATTTTGTGCAAAAATGGGGTTAAAGGATAATGGAATTTTTCCACCAACTTTGTTGAATCATCAGCACAGACTTGATCAGGCTGTGATAATAGCTTGCTATGCAAAGACTATCTTAGTGTATCTACTGTGACAGTACGTGTTGGGTTACTCCGGAGAGGGCTTCATTTGTTTGGTAAGGAGCTGGAGTCAGGTAACAGTTAGAATGCTGTGCTCAGTTGGACCTTTTGGGGAGCTGCAGCCCATCAGCCTAGTCAACAGTGAAGATGGGGGCCCTTAGCACACAGAGGCACCTGGTGACTGACTGACTGAGGCATGGCTGCAGGTTTACCATGATCTGCCAGAAGCTACTTAGCCACAAAGCAAAGGACAGTTGTTCTGAATGACACTGTAGGAAAACGAATTTTAAAAAGACAGCAAATGTTTGGGTCCAGAGGAGCCTGTTCAGTCACAGAGAGGGATCATCACTGGGAAAATGTTAGGATCAGAACAACAGCTACATAGAGTATGTGCTTATGGAGGTGTGTGTGTGTATGTGTGTGTATGTGGGGATGGGGTACCTATGTGCTGGTGTGTAACTCTGGACTGAAATTCTTATGTGATCACCCTGCCAAGGCAGACATTTGCCTAGACTGCCATCAGTGCATAAGTATTTTGTTTTAAATGCTGTTATGTTTCTTGTCTGACAGTTTGTCCAGCTGTCACTAGGTAAATAGGGTATCCATATAGCTACAGGATGCTGTGATTGTTGTTAGGTACCCTGGAGTTGACTCTGACTCATCTTGAGCCTATGTACAACAGAATGATCCTGTGTCATGCTCACAGTTATATTTGAGCCTGTTCGGGCTGTCACTGTGTCGATCCATCTCGCTGGGGGTCTTCTTTTTCACTGACCCTCTGCTTTACCAAACATGATGTCAATTTCCAAAAACTGGTTCCTCCTGACAGCATGCCCAAAGTATGTGAGATAAAGTCTCACCATCTTCATTTCCAAGGAGAATTCTGGCTGTACTTCTTCTAATACAGATTTATTTGTTCTTCTAGCAGTCCATAGTACTTTCAATATTCTTGCCAGCACCATAATTTAGTTGTGTGAATTCTTGTTTGGTCTCCCTTATTCATTTCCCAGCCTTCACATGCATATGAGGTGATTGAAAGTACCACGGATTAGGTCAGCTACACCTTAGTCCTTACACTGACATCTTTGCTCTTGAATATTTTAAAGAGAACATTTGCAGCAAAATTGCCTATTGCAATAGGTTGTTTGATTTCTTGTCTGCTGCTTTCCATGAGCATTGATTGTGGTTTCAAGTAAAATGCAATCCTTGAGAATGTCACTCTTCTCTGTTTATCATTATGCTTTTATTGATCCAGGTTTTGTTTATGGGTTGCATGTAGGATTACCCTTTACTTACACAGAAGCAGTACCATCTTTAGGATTAAAAAAATTATTTTTCATTTGCATTTTCCTCAATGAGTAGCTTATTGTATTAGCTCATCTGCCGATGCATAGATGCAGTGTGTCCTAGGTGAGCATTGTGGCCTGTCCACTTGTGCTAGCATACACCAAAGCACTGAATATTTGCTGCCCCTTTTAAAGCAAAGATTCCTTCTTGTAGTCAGGGACTTATAGGTGATCCATGTATAACCTTCACAGTAGGAGTAACCTCTGGCAAAGTTGGATGCAAAAAATGTGCAAATATGTATTTAAAATTAGTTTTCATTGAGTTTTCAGAAGGTAATATGACTCTATAAAAGGTTAAGGGCCACTCCACTCCAAATAGCACAGGTCATGTATATCCAGCCCTCAGATGACTTTTCTTTTGTTTGTTAATTTGGAATTTATAGGTATTTAAAAGTCATGACATTTCCTTTAAGATAAATACAATGATCTTTTCTCTGGAAAAATCAGATGGGACATTGAACTTCCTAGTTCCATAAATACTCCACTCGCCTTAATGTGTTACTGAGAGGCTTTAGCCATTTGCAGGTTTATATTGCCCGTCTGTTCGCCTTAAGCATTTGGGAAGAGTAATACAGTAAAGGTTGCTGAAGTCTTAGACTCTAAAGTCATACTTCCCAGTCCCAAATACTGCATTAATTTACCCTTTGCTCCCCTGTCCTAATGTGGCACCGTAGGAAAGCACTGGACTACTAACCACAAAGTTGGCAGTTCAAACCCACCAGCTTCTCCTCAGAAACCCTATCTATGGTCTGTATGAGTCAGAACTAACTCAACAGCACTTAATACCAGTAACACCTTGTAACCTCTGGGGTAAAATCTTTGTAACTGCATTATCTTTGGGATACAGAACAGTACTTTCCTCACAAGATTATTGAAAAGTTATGTTGTTGTTGTTAGGTGCCATCGAATCAGTACCGACTCATAGTGACCCTATGGACAACAGTCAGAAACACTGTCCAGTCCCAGGCCAGCCTCACAATTGTTGCCATGTTTGAGCCCATTGATGCTGTCACTTTGCTAATGCATCTCTCTGGGGGGTTGGGGGGGGGGTGTCTTCCCCTTTTTCTCTGACCTTCCACCTTACCAAACATAGTATTTTTCTCCAGCAACTGGTCCTTTCTGACAATAAGTCCAAAGTATAAGAGACGAAGTTTGGCCATCCTGGCCTCCAAGAAGCACTCTGGCTGCACTTCCAACACAGATCTGTTTGTTCTTTTGGCAGCCCATGGTACTTCCAATATGCTCCTCCAACACCATAACTCAAAAGTATCAATTCTTCTATAGACTTCCTTATTCACTGTCCAGCTTTCACATGCATATGAGGTTATTAAAAATACCATGGCTTGGGTCAGGCACACCTTAGTCTTCAAGCTGACACCTTTGCTCTTCAACACTTTACAAAGGGCTTGTGCAGCAGATTTGCCTAATTCAATACAACTTTTGATTTCTTGAATGCTGCTTCCATGAGTGTTGATAGTTGATCCAAGAAGTTGATCCAAGTTCTTGACAACTTCAATCTTTTCTCTGTTGATAAGAATGTTGTTTATTGGTCTAGTGGTGAGGATTTTTATTTTCTTTACATTGACATGCAATCCATACCAAAAACTGTGGTCTTTGATCTTCATCAGTAAGTATTTAAGTCCTCTTCACTTTTAGCAAGCAAGGTTGTATCATCTGCATATCGCAGGTTGTTAATGAGTCTTTTCCAATCCTGATGACACATTTTTCTTCACATAACCCAGCTTCTCAGATTATTTGCTCAGCATACAGGTTGAATAGTATGGTGAAAGAATACAGCCCTGTCACCCACCATTCTTAATTTTAAACCATTCAGTGTTCCTATGTTCTGTTTGAACAGCTGCCTCTTGGTCTAGGTACAGATTCCTCATGGGCACAATTAAGTATTCCAGAATACTTATTCTTTGCAATGTTGTCCATAGCTTGTCATGATCCACACAATCGAAAGCCTTTATGTAGCCAATAAAGCACAGGTCAACATCTTTCTAGTATTCTCTGCTTTCAGCCAAGATCCTATAACCTAATAATTGAAAGGTTATAGGACATATTATATACATATTACAGGGCATATAAAATTATTTCCTATTACTGAAATTACTGTTGTTATTCATTGTCTTGGAATCGGTTCTGACTTCTTGCAGTTAGAAATCCAGTACTTATCCTACAGAGCAACCATGCTCAGTGTGAGAAAGAAGATTGTCTTAAATCTATTGACCAACCTTCTATTGTTCTGTTCCATGACTCACTCACTACCTTATCTAAGAATCTTGATGTAGATGAGAAACAGAGTTTAGATCGTTTTTTATTGCAGAGCTATTAAATTCTAAATTGTACATCTCTAAATGGCTCTGTTATCTTTCCAGGAGCATCTGTGTTTGTTTATATTAGAGTGTCCTAATAGTGTCATCTAAATTATTTGAATTGAGATTTTAAGGGTATAAAAGATCTTTGACTTTCAGAAAGGCAGAAATGGCTTGGAGTTGTATGATCTTTGGGTGTGAGATTTTATCAAGTCAATTTATTAAAAGTCTTGCATTTTATTTTCTCTCTTCTTGTCATGTTCTCCTTATTTAACTGAAAAGTTGGAAGTTTGAGTCCATGTAGATGTGTCTCAGAAGAAAGACCTGGTGATCTGCTTCCAAAAAAACCTATGGAGCTCCACTCTGCCACATTTAGTGTCACCATGAATCAAAAAATAACTTAATGACAACTGATTTTAATTACATTTTCTAGTAATATGTTGTTGAGAACACTTGATATCCCAGAGCACAAATAGTCCTGCATCCTGGGTAAACCCAATTAGCATTAAACCATTCTTGGGTCTCATACACTTTGGGGTCAGGTTTCTTTGTCCTGAATGTTCTGTACCACATCTGATGCTGCAAAGGCTTGTTAAAAAATGTTAGGCTATGATTGATATGTGATGTAATAATTACATTTAAAGTAAGGTAATATTTACAGCTGACTCTTGGATTTCCACTGATTTCCTGTTGCCTGTTTCTTTTCCTCTGACCTAATTTATAAGTTTATTGCTGAAGGGTTAAAGTGTGTGAGTTACTTTTTTGAGACTGGATTTGAAGTTTGAGTGAAAAGCACTGCCCTTGTTCCGGATGATTTTCAGTGCTGTCTCTTCCTGTATCTCTCCTCTGTTGGCAGTGTGAGTGCTGGCTGGCCAAGGCTGCCCATCATGTCTGACTGGAGTTTGACAGCTTTTTCTAGACAGCCTCCTCTTCAAGGAGACAGTTGTCTTAGTCAACTGCATGGAAAAATCCAAACTTAACAAATACCTCCTCCCCGCCCGCCCCCTTTTCCTCCTATTTCTACTCATTGACTGAAATAGGAATGTGTAGAGAGAAACAAATCACTTTTTGTGTTTTTCTGGAATACCTAAACTAGAACCTATGAGTATTTATTTCCAATTGCAATATCCTCAACTGCTCTGTATGTGAATTTTGGACAGTGCATAAAGAAGACCATAGCAGAATTGATTCATTTGAATTATGGTGTTGGGGAAGAATATTAAAAATACTATGGATTGTATGAAAAACAAACAAATCTGTGTTTGAAAAAGCCAGATTCCTCATTAGAAGCCAGAATGACAAAACTTTGTCTATCATACTGCAGATATATTATCAGAAGGGACAAGTCCCTGGAGAAGGCTTTCTAAAGTGGAGGGTCAGTGAAAAAGAGAAAGACCTCCAAAGAGATGGGTTGACACAGTGACAGCAGCAATGGTCTCAAATGTAACAATTATGAGGATGGTGCAGGAATGACTGGTATTTTGTTCTTTTGTGCATGGGGTCACTATGAGTCGGAACCAACTTGACAGCACCTAACAACAGCTGCTCTTTGAGAGAAAGATGTGGCAGTCTGTTTATGTAAAGATCACAATCTTGGAAATCTTATGGGGTAGTTTAACTTTATCCTGTAGTTCAAACTCACCAGCTGCTCTGTGGAAGAAGGATGAAGCTTTCTGCTCCAGTAAAGATGTACAGCCTCAGAAACCCAATATACAGTCCTATGGGTTGAAGCAGACTTGATGACAGTGGGTATTCATGGTTTTAATACAGATGAGGCTTTCTGCTCCTGTAAAGATTTACAGCCTCGGAAATCCTGTACAGGGTCGCTATGAGTCGGAACCGACTCCATGGCACACAGCCAAGCCAGCCAAATCAATACTTAGACCATTAGCAAATAAGACAACAGATTGATGTGTTTTTTGACACCAAGACACCCAAAATCCAACTAATTCCCTGCAGATTTGGGGATTTGGAGAAAATGTCTTGGTTCTTTGGGGTCTTTGAGAAGGTGTGCATATCATAAGATGTCAAATACTCTTCTGGTGACTAGACTTTTCATGGGATCAGTACACAGCATTAAGTCTTAACAAAAATATCATGTTGGGACAGCCAAGATGGGGCACTAAGACTACCTCATCATTACCAGGGTAGAGTTCAAGGACCTGGGAATTTTAAGTTTTAAAAAACATCAGAGCAAATGGGAAATCCAATTTGCTTAATGCCTCTGCAGCAAAGTGCAAGTTGAAAATCAAAATGTTATTTAACAGTACATTCAACATGAGATAAAAGCTCTTAAATACAAGGGAACTTTTTCTCAAGGGTTCCTTTAAATGCTGATCACTGATGTGACACACCTAATAGACCTTGTGAAATTTGGTAAATGTTTATTGATGGAAATTTCCTACCGATTAGTCTTGGTGTGGTGCTGTAGGATAAGCACTGGACTTCTAACCACAAGGTTGGTGGGTCAAACTCACCAGTAGCTCCTTGGAAACTCTATCTATACAGGGTCACTATGAGTTGAAACCCACTCGATGGCACACAACACCAACAAGCTTTGTTGGTTGCTCTTCCCTTAGGGGATAGGATAGCCAATTGCCCGTGAATGAATTCTGATCCATGGCAATCATATGCATGTTTTCAATGAATGGGTTTTTTTTAGAAATAGATCATCAAGCCTTTCTTCGAAGGCACTTCTGGCTAACAGTCTTCCAGTTAGCAGCTGAGCATGTTAACTGTGCATAACCCAAGGATTCTAAACAACTTATATCAAGATTCATCAGAAACATTGTTTCAAAAGTGTATAAAATAATCAGATGTAGCTCAGTCTTGTGGATTCTCCTCATATCCAAGGTTAATTTTAAAAGTTTTGCTACAAAATCATTATGGTGGTTGTTGTCAGTTCCATCCCATAGTGACCCTATGTACAGCAGAATGAAACCCTGCCTGGTCCTACACCATCCTCACAATTGCTGCTACACTTGAGCTCATTGCTATTGCCACTGTGCTAATCCATCTCGTTATTCAAGCCAGATTGAAACAAGGATGTGGAACAAGTGATTATATGAAATAGAATGTGGCATCGGCTTTGTAGGAAAACTCATTAACAACCTGCGATATGCATATGATACAACCTTGCTTGCTGAAAGTGAAGAGGACTTAAAACATTTACTGATGAAGATCAAAAACCACAGCCTTTGCTATAGGTTATGCTTTAATGTAAAGAAAATAAAAATCCTCACCACTGGACTAATAAATAACATCAAAATCCATGGAATCAAAATCAAAATCAAGAAGAGTGAAGTCCTTGACAATTTCAGGCTTCTTTCCATTGATAAGAATGTTGTTTATTGGTCTAGTGGTGAGGACTTTTGTTTTCTTTACATTGAGATATAATCCATACCGAAGGCTGTGCTCTTTGATCTTCATCAGTAAATATTGTAAGTCCTCTTCTCTTTCAGCAAGCAAGGTTGTATCATCTGCATATCGTAGGCTGTTAATGAGTCATCCTCTAATCCTCATGCCACATTTTTCTTCATATAACCCAGCTTCTCAGATAATTTGCTCAGCATATAGGTTGAATAAGTATGGTGAAAGACTACAACCCTGTTGTACACCTTTCTTAATTTTAAACCATTCAGTGTTCCCATGTTCTGTTCAAACAACTGCTTCTTGGTCCATGTACAGATTCCTCATGAGCACAATTAAGTGTCCCCAAATACTCATACTTCACAGTGTTGTCCATAGCTTGTCATGATCCACACAATCAAAAGCCTTGGTGTAGTCAATAAAGCACAAGTAAACATCTTTCTTGTATTCTCTGCTTTCAGCCAGGATCCATTAGACATCAGCAATGATATCCCTAATTCCATATCCTCTTTTGAATCCAGCTTGAACCTCTGGAAGTTCTCTGTCAATATATGCTTGCACCCGTTTCTATATTATATTTAGTAAAACTTTACTCGCATGGGATTTCAAAGATATTGTCCAATGATTTTCACATTCTGTTGGGTCACCTCTCTTTGGAATGGGCACAAATATGGATCTCTTCCAATCAGTTGTCCAGATAGTAGATAAAAATTGTAGAGTAATTTTTGTGTTGCAAAATTGTTTTGTTTTTTTTGCTTTTTATTTTCATGTTAAAACTATGAGATTGATATTATTATATTTAGAACAGTTGGCTAAAATATTAATAATTATAATCAAATGTTATTGTTATTAAGTGCTTTGAGCCAATCCTACTTATAGGTACCCTGTGTAGGGTTTCTGAGGAGTGGCTGATGAATTTGAACCACCATCTTTGGGTGATCTTTCTGGTATTTAAATATCAGTGGCATAGCTTCCAGCATCACAACAACACACAAGCCACCACAATATGACAAAATGACAACATAGTTCCTATAATTTCTTGTATATGAGGTGTCCTGTGTTTAAAGTACCTTAAATCATTTTACCCTCTCAAGAAGTCTATCATAGTATGAATAGTCTCATTTTGTTGTTGTTATGTGCCGTAGAGTCAGTTCCGACCCGTAGCAACCCTGCGTAGGGTTTCCGAGGCAGTACATCTTTACGGGAGCAGAATGCCTCATCTTTCTCCCGCGGAACAGCTGGTAGTTTCAAACTGCTGACCTTGTGGCTCGCTGCCCGATTTGTAACTACTACGCTACCAGAGCTCCTTTTAGAGGTGAGAAAATTGAGGCAGAGACTAATTAATTAATTTACCTCCTAGACACAGTGAGTTGAGTGGACACAGGACTTTAACTGAGATAATCCAAGCCCAGGGTCTGAGCATTAATTACTGCATCACTGAGGGAGTAAGAGAGGTAAAACTTAGCTCCACACTCTGCAACCCCTAAAGATAATTTCATGTGGATGATTTTACCACCTCTGTTAATTGAGAAAGATTTCCTGACACTGCTGAACAATTTGGAGAGTAAGGCCAAACCTTGTAACCATTTTAGAAGTAGCTGAATAGGTTATGAATGTAGTTATTAGTTGTTGATGACATTAGGAGAAAGCATGAACTAACATTTGGGGAGCATTTAATGTTTTCCAGGTGCTGTATAACCATCTCATTGAATCCCACATAACCTCAGTGGATGTTATTATTTTAAACTGTAATTACTGCAAACATAGAAAAAGATAATTCTTTATAGATTTATTAATTAACTTTATAGATTTATTAATTAACAGGTTTTTGCAGGTGTTATGTTGTTCAGTTAGGAACCCATCTAGAGTCCCAAGATCATGGTCCCCATCACTTCTATTTCTCTCTAACCTAGAGTATGGCACAGTGTTAGGCTAAGTACCGTCCAGTCAGTTCTGACTCATAGAGACACTATATAGGGTTTCTGAGGAGCAACTGGTGGATCTGAACCTCCGACCTTGTGGGTCACATTTCAGTGCTGTTCATACAGTGCCACACCGAGTCCATAACATAGTAGTATAGAGGAAAGTCTTTGATATGGCAAATATTTTGGAACTTAAAACCCGGTTCTAGAACATACAAGTTTTTGTTCGTAGGACAAGTTATTTAGCATCATGAGGCTCAGTTTTCTCACTTTCCAACAGGAAATGTTAAAATTTGTTCTGTTTCTCAAAAGAGAATTTTAGCCACCACATTTTTTCAATTTTTCTTGCAGAATCGTTATATAAGTCTTACCAAGGATTACAAATTATGAGATAAAAATTAGTCTTTAAGAAGCCTACAATGTGCATTTCTCAAAATGGTGCCACCTATTTTATCTCTTACATATAAAGTGATAATAATTGCAGAACATTTCCCCTGCTTTAAATTTATTTTCTGTTTTAGTTGCCATCATCTTTGTCATAGAAACAAAGCATGAACCTTCTGGTCTCTGGCCTTTGGTCCTGCTTGTCTCCTGGCCCAGAATACCTTGTCCTCTCAGCACTTTAATCATCTTCAGCATGTAACTTCTCTGATCATTTAACCTCCAGGATTTTAACCTCTTTCTCTTCTCCCTGTCCACAATGCTGAATAGATCATTTAGTACAAATCCTATTGGAATGTATGTATTTTATTATAAAGTCTGTATTTTCTTAAAAAACAGATTATAAACTCTTTGAAAGCAGAACATTATTTTGAATCCCCATAGTGTATAGTAGAGACACTCAGTAAATATGTGTTGATTATTTTGATTTTAAAGACAAAGGAGAAATACTAAGGAAACTTGACCAACATATACCAAGTATCCCCTATGTGGCAAGGACTGTATATGTTTGTCTCAAATCCCCCCAAATTAAAACTCCTATTAAATCAATTGTCTTCAGTGGCTTATAATTTTGTAGCTTTAGAGAAAAAACTTGCCATCTCTAGATTTCAAATTCCCAATTGAGCAAATGGAGTTTGGAAATAAATTTTACTCTTCAGAGTTAATATAAGGAAACATAATGAATGTTCATTCTTTGGAAGCATAGAATTCAAAGTTGAAGAACTGGTAAATACAGAGTTAGGCCTTTAAATTCTTTAAAAACTAGCTAAAGCTAGTTTTCTTGGCAGCTCCAATGAGAGCTGGAATATTTCTGAAAAATACATTTTTGTATGTTTTAATTGAAATTATTAAAATGTTTTATTAGAATATTCATTTTATAGGAAGGCATACTTATATGTCAAACATAAATCTCAAAAGAAATCAAATGAAGGAAAATAATGCAAAGCAACAAAGACTACAGAACTTCAATTTTCAATTGACAAGCTGCATTTTCATTCACTTCTATGCCCATGAAAGAAAAGAGCAAAGGGTTGAAAGCTTTTTAGAGTGATAAATGCCACAATTCAGTGGAGAATACACACTTTAATTTGAGTGCATCTCCCACTGAGAACAAGTGCAGCATAGTGGAAAAAATAAGCAAACCTGGTCTGTAGAATTCTTAAAAGAGTCACTGAGTGGTACAAATCCTTAGCTCACTTGGCTACTAACCAAAGGTTAGTGGTTTTACTGCCCTCGGGGCTTCATCAGAAGACAACCCTGGAGATCAACCTCCCAAAAACTAGCCATTGAAAACCCTATGGAGCATAGTTCTACTCTGACATACATGGGGCCACCATGAGTGGGGATCGACTTCAAGGGACTGATTATTTAAAACTTCTTAGCATCTCAGTACCTTTGAAGTTAAGGAAACCTAGACTTTCAGTTTCAACACATGTTCAAGAAAAGAGAAAAGTACAAGTAAAGTAGTGTCCCATACTCAGATTTATTACAAATTATCAGTTAATCTGTGTCCTGGGAGTAAAAAATTCAGGTAAAAAAATTTAAGATACTCTTAATATTCTGACTTTCATCAACACAGTCAAAAGTTGCATCAGCAAAGACAATGGGGTATGTTATGTTATCTATGCCATCTTTCTGCCCCATCCATGCGGTAAACTCCAGCAGGGACCGGGAATAGAGAAAAAAATAAATAAGTAAAATGACAATTATTTTGACTAAGTGATATCAATGGTATCATTGACAAAGGCAGAATAATTGGTAAAGAATAAAAATTGAAGCTAACAAGAACTAAACCTGATACACGTAGTAAGGAAAGAATGACATGTTTGTGGCCTATGGAAATTTCTAGGAATTCAAATTGGGAAATACTATTTTTTTACTTATCTGGAACCTGTATGGAAGTTCTGGAAGATATTTGCGAGAAAGATAAGGAGAAACTAAAAATGAAAACCTTGCTTCTTTCCTGAAATGAGAAGTGAGAATTGAGCTCTCATTTGGGCAAAAATAAAATCAGCTTCCAGGTAAGCAGGCTTTTAGCACAGGGTTAGAGCTGTACTATGATCAGGTCAGTGTTGTTGTTGTTGTTGTAAAGTGCCATTGAGTCAGTTCCGACCCATAGCGACCCTGTATAGGGTTTCCAAAGAGCAGCTGGTGAGCTTGAACCGCCAACCTTGCAGTTCAAACCGCTTTGCAGTGTGATGCATTAACCAACAGCGCCAAACCAGGACTCCATGATCAGGTCAGTAGATGGCACAAAAGTTCACTAGGTTAAATATTGACAAGCATGGCTCAAAGGGAAAATAAGAATGGTGGACAGAAAACTCTACTAATGATCAGAAACCTAACTGTCTATACATATGGGAGTTATGGCCATAAATGGAAAAATAGAGAGCCAGATTAAGCAGCTGTGATTAAGAATCTGGGCAAGGGGATCCTTGCTAGTATGAGCTGGAAGAACAGAAGTCAACATTTTTCCTCAGAAGCCAAACTTCAATATTCCACCTGTGAGGCCCAGTGCCTCTGGAAGGTAGTCATAGACTAATGGTATTGGAAAGGGTTTCAGAGATCATCAGTGAAATCCCTATAACTGCATTCATAATACTCTATGAAGTATTCCAATGAGGAAAGCTGGACCACTTAGTACAAATAGGAAAGAGAGGAGAATAATGGGAATTTCTGTAAGTGAATTAGTCTAAATAAACAAAATTAAATAAGACTGATTATTTGATGTTAAGTCATTTATGTTGTATCCAGAGAACTCCATAGTTGTATTCTTTTTTTTGCATTTTGCAGTCTTTACTGTGACAAAATATTTGCTGCGTAGGAGTAAATATTTAATGATGTTTTTTCAAAGCCATAATCTTTATAGAAGATTGTTCTTCACTTTAGGTATTAGTGATGGAGATTTGTAAGCTATAGAACACTTGTGGTTCATCTGTCTGAAGAACCATCAAAGACTTTGTCATATATTCTAAGTTTGACTTTTAGTTTTCAAGATAACCTTATGTATATGAGAAATATGTTTGAAAGAAACTGATAGCCCTAGTTTTAGCCATGAGTGAGTCTTTTACTTTAAGCACATGTAATTCATACTTATTACTCAGATACTATAGTTTTATTAAATGAAATAATTATTATTATGAAATTATTTTTCATAATAATCAATCTTCAACATATGAAAAAAAATATTCCACAAGTTGATTTTAAGTGACATGTTTGGAAACCAGTAATTATTTTCCCCGAGAACAAATATTAAAAATGAGTATTAAAATTATCTTAAAGAATGAGTATTGGTTAAATCCTCAGGTCATCTCATTAAAGAGCACATTGCATGAATTAATCTGATATTTCAGTTTACTTATCCATTTTAAGATCAATGGTAGTTTCTAAAATTTGATAAAAATCTATGAATACCCTATCTAAATAAATTCACTTCATACAATGCATGGTACAAATGCACACAAAAACTAGCTGGACATTTCATAGGGTATAGGAAGCTACCAAAACTTGCCCAAGGAACCCCAGTAAAAAAGTCTAAAGGCAGAGGGTATTTATTACCATCTATAGCAGTATCTCTTTAAGAAAATGCATACTGTATCTTGGTTTAGGGTGCTTAATAGGAGATGAGATTCTCTGTTCCTATATGGAAAAAGGCAAGAGCCAGGGATTTCCCCTAGTTCTAAAAATGTAATAATTGCTTTTGTGGTCTGATTTGTAATAAGGTGGTGGTGTTGTTAGGTGCTGTCAAATCAGTTCCAACTCATAGCGACAATATATAGGGTTTCCAACAAGCAAATGGTGGGTTTGAACTTTATAGTTAGTAGACAAGTTCTTATCCTACAGCATCATACCAGGACTCCTGTAGTGTTGTTGAGTTGGTTTGACTCATAGCAAGTATGTATAGTGTTTAGATGAACAGCTGGTAGCTTTGAACCACTGCTCTTGTGGTTCAAACTAGCCTTGTGGTCCAGTGCTTATCCTCCAGTGCCACACCAGGACTCCTGTAGTGGGGTGTTGTTGATACTGTTCTGAAGTCCTGGTGTAAAAGTGCTTTTTATTATGAGGAGGGAGAAGAATGAAGAGAAGGGATGACTATTCATTCCAAAAGCAATATCAAGCCCCTTGACATTTTAACATGAATTAGGAACACGTCTCAAACCTGAATCACATTAATTGAAACCAGCTTCTCAAATGTCTGTCCCAACAAGGACCAGACTGCTTTCCAGTCAGCTGCCTCTACTTGTTTCTTTTAAATCAATGGTTTTCCTTCTGGGGCAGAAGTTATTTTCTCCTCTTTAGAATAAATGGATAAATCTGTTAGCAACAATGAAAATCAAATGTGTGAATCACTCTTTGGTACTTTCTCTTTTCTTCTTTCTTAGATTCTGTAAGGAGAAAGGAAACATGCAGAGAGGCCCTGATGCTGAGTACACATAAGTCTGAAGTAAGACTCAAGTGAGGCTGGGGATTTCAGAGATTTCATCCAAGTGGATCTGTGGTATAGGATGGAAAGATGAGTGAGGCTGGAAGGAAGGGAAGGAAGTAATGGGTGGGCTCTAGGAACCAGCTTCCAGTCTGTTCCGGAAGTAGAGAAAGAAGGAGCAACCTCAGGATACATATACACTTTTGTTTCACCCCTCCTCTCACTTTTCACCATTTACCCATGATCTTCCTTAGACAAACTCTTGAATAAGGAGATAGAAATCCAGAAAAGACAGGGCAGACAGGAAGAAAACAGATGGTTAGCATCTTGTGTTAGTGAGTAAGAAGATGAGGAAAAAGTAAATCCCTAGTATTTTGAGATTGGTGCTCCTAATCTAAGATGATCATGGATGGGCAAAAGAATGTGTAAAGTAAGTATATGTCAACTACAAACTCCCCCAAATTCTTTCATCAATAGTGCAAGACCTGCAGTAGCTGAAAAGAGGCAACAAATCTTTACAGCGAGGTTCATTCCCACCCCCTCAATACACAGGGTAGACAGGTATGGGCAACTTGGACATTGGCTACCCAAATGAGGAGGCTACAAAGGCAAGCAGTGACTGACTTACAAGCTTTCAAAAGGGAGCCTAGATCCAGAGGGCGTGGAGGGGAAGGTAGAATCTCTACTGAGTAGTATCCAATCTGTTTGGGTGGGGCTGATGAAAGGAGATGCTGATAGGTCTCTTGTGATACAGTAGTGAATAATTATTATCAGGACTGATTGTGAGGGTTGGAAATGTAAAGGTAGATGTTTTGTAGCAAAAGTGAGTGGTTGACTTTGCAGTCCAGGAGTGGAGGTCCCTGGGGGACCATCGAGGGAGAACAGCGGAGTGCAGGACCCTACCCAGAGACACAGTGATGCCAGAGATGGAGGCAGAGATGATGACATGGAGGGATGGAGCAGCTGGGAACTCTAGACCCAGATCGGAAGAGGGGCTGTGTGCTGATGACCAGGGGGCAAGCTCGTGAGGTGTACCCTTTGGTTGGTTGATGATGCATTGAGAGGATTGTAACCATAACAATGTAACAATATACAATAAGATGAATGTAAAGCTAATATTCTCCCATGTAAACTATCACATAATTCACATTAAAATAGTTAAAAAAAAAAAAAAAAAGTAATAGTGCAAGACCACATCCCATCTGCTTTGCCCCTGTCAGTCTTTGAGGATCAACAATGCCAAGCAAAGTTTAAAAGAACTTTACTTGAGATGGCTATTTTGGCATCTCAGAAAGTCTAAGGGTGGTAGAGGGAAGAATATGATGATAATATTCCTCACTGGATATCAAAATAAATCCAGGTTCAAGAACCAGAAGACCATTGTTGGATTGGAAAGTAGAGTGGAAAGACTCAAAAACAGGGATCAAATAACCACCCTGACTGCTGAGCTTTCATCTAAAGCAGCATAGTATTTAAAAAAAAAAACAAACTTTGTGCTTCCATCCAGGTGCTACTGAACAGAACATATGCTTCTGGTCAAATAACAAATGTGTTCTTTTGGTGAAATTTTATTTCCCTGAAAGTCTTCTTTAATTCTCTCTCTTGCTTCATCTTTATGACAGGAAACTGGAAGTCTACATAATTTTAGAGTTGTCAATCAGCAAACAGCACGTTCTCAACAAGTGTTCTATCTCTAGAACGTACCAAGAAAATCCAATGCAGTGTTTTAACCAATCAGTCAGTCTCTCCCTCTTGCTCATCCTGTTCCCACATATGCTAGTAAGATATAATGTTGTTGTTGTTAAGTGCCATCAAATCGGTTCCAGCTCATAGTGACCCTGTATAGGGTTTCCAAGGAGTGGCTGGTGAGCTTGAACTGCTGACATGTGGTTCAAACCGACCTTACAGTCCAGCACATTAACCCACAGTGCCACACCAGGAGTCCAGTAAGACATGATTGTTGTTGTTATGTGCCGTGGAGTCGGCTCCATCTCATAGCGACCCTGTACAGGGTTTCCAAGGCTGTAAATCTTTATGGGAGCAGAAAGCCTCATCTTTTCCCCATGGAACAGCTGGTAGTTTCAAACGGCTGACCTTGATAGTACTCATATATTCTTGATTCCCCCCAATGCTTTTCTCCCTTCTTCCCTCCTGCGTTATTTCCCACCACAACTCTACTTTTTCCTCATTTTTTAAATTTCATTCTTCCCTCCATCCCAATCACCTCTCTGTTCTCTCTTCCTACCTATCTTAATTCTTCCTGATACCTCCCTCCCTCTCCCCTTCCTTCTTTCCTTCCCTCTCCACTTACCTTCCTTTTTCCCTGCCTCCTCTCCCTGCTTCCTTCCTTTCTCTTTTCATAAGAACTTCTTACCAGTTTCTACCTATTTTCTTATGTAAAGTACTCTTGAATTCCAGCCATCTGTTAATACAAGGCAGTGAAAAATGTTGAAGTCACATCAAATTCCACTTACTCTGCCAGTTACAAATACAGATGCTTCCTGTTTTATGCTTTCCTCTCACTTTCTCTAGCATTTAAACATGAAAATATGTTCAATGATAAAAACCAGCACATATCCACTTTCATCAGGAAACATATTCCAAATAATAAAAGGTGGGGTTATTTTCCCAAGTCTAGGAAAAACACTTGGATGTTGGGGAATTATGTATAAAACCATAATTTTATAGAGCAAGAACATAATTATTCACAACTCTCACATTTTATAGATTAAGAAATTGAGATCACAAGGAATCATTGTAATTGTTCTCATATGCACTACTCATCTGATTTGCCAAAGTTCACATCAACCTTCATGTTCACCCCATAGTCTTGGGTCTCAATTGCTCCACAGTACTATCTGCTATCTACTATTTTCATAAAAGATTCTTTTGATTGCTGGGAGAAGTCAAGCCACTGAGCAGTGGAACATGAGTTTGAAACTCAGTAAGTAAATAAAATAGAGTGAAAACAAAGCATAGGTCACAAAGACAGTACACCTAAGTGTTAGTCCTAAGTCTGTAACTACTTGTCAGATACTGAACAAAAATTTCTACTCTTGGTCCATGATGGGGCTAGGTGAAATGATCTCCAAATTTCCTTGCAGCTCTTTGGATTTTGATTTTATTTTTCCCCTTCACTTTTCTGTTGACTCAGAGTTATATAACTTTGACCTCTTTATTCACTACTAAATCTCAATTTTTCCAACTATAAAGGAATAATAATAACATGCTTGAGGCCATTGTTGGAGCTGCTCTTCCATCACTATATTGGACAATATTCAATTGGACTTGGGGTTTTTATTAGCTAACTTTAGAGGTAGAGCTCAGATTACCAGATCTTTCTTCTTGGTCTATCTTAGTCTGTAAGCTCTGCTGTAATTTGTCCAACATGGTGAACCTGTTGGTATCTGTAATATGGTTCAGCATCACAGTAACTTTAAAATCACCACAGTATAACAACCTGACAAAACAGGTGGTGGTAACAAAACCTACACAGCATGAAGTTTTCTATCCCTTACCTAGCTTTCCAGTTTCATGGTAAGTCATCCTAACCTACTGGCCTCTTTAAAACTACCTCTAGTCTCCATCTTCTCTGTGGAGACAGGCTTTGTATACGCTGTTTCTCTGGTTAGAAGACTCTCTTTGCAGCCACCTACTTTTAACTCTTATCCTTCAAGTTTAACATTAATGATTATAGTCTTCAGAGAAGCCTATCCTATCTTCCCTAAGTCATGTTTCTCTATTACATAAACTTATTACACTCTTTGGACTCCTGGTGTGGTGCTGTGGTGATGGTGGTTATGTGCCATGGAGTCAGTTCCAACTCATAGAGACCCTGCATAGGGTCTGGTTGTCACAACTAGCCAGCAGGCTGCAAGATAATGCACTGGACTGCAAGGTTGGTTTGAACTGCAGGGTCAGTGGTTCAGACTCACCAGACGCTTCTCAGAAACACTGCACAGGGTTGGTGTGAGTCAAAACCGTCATGATGGCACTTAACAACAACAACAAAAACAACAAGTAAACTAGAATAATCAAGCAATAGAAAACAGAACACCTGCCCTTCTTCCACTCCATCACTCCAAACTCATTACTATATTGAGTGGATCTTTGGAGAAAATGAGCCAATAAAAGATATCTCCCACTTCCCCAATTCATGCCTCTTCCTAAGTCAGCACATCCAAAAATACTAATTATTCCAGCATAACAACCGTGGGGAAAGGGAGATATGAGAAGAGATGGGAGCTCAGGGTGGGTGGGGAGCAGAGTATTATTAAGGTACCAAGTGTTTTATGTTATTGTTGTTAAGTTGGAGACCCTGTCTAGGGTTTATAATGAGTTTCTGTTGGGTTTGACCTGCCGACCTTGTATTTAGCAGTCCAGTGCTTATACTGAAACACCATACCAGGACTCTAAATGAAAGCTGCCCTGGTCACATCCATCCTGAACGTAGAATCTGTTCATCTGAGGAATGACAACCTAAGCAACCACCCTCTCTCATCAAGGGGTCAGTGCTGCCCAGCTGTGGTCCAAAAGGAGTCATAGCTACGTGACTGTTAAAAGTCACACATATTTTTATGAAAAGAATGTCCAATATACACAGAAGCCTTCCTTAGGACCAACTATTAAGTTGAGCAGTAAAAACACTAATTGATCATGCATTAGTCAGCATTGTCAGCAGCATCACAAAACCTGTAGCTAAATTAGGATTGTGTGCAATGATAAAATTTGTTACCTTCCAAGATATGTGTTCACTGGTGAAAAACGAAATTTTTATGTGGCAATTTGAAATAGTATAATTTTCTCTAAAATTATTGTCAATATTTCAAATTAATATTGTGCTCATAAAAATATAGATTTGTGATCCATTAGAACAATTGGATACAATGCACAATAGCTTTTTTTTTTTTTTTTAAGTTTTTATTGTGAATTGAGTGAATTGGGGAACATCAGTTCACACCATTGTTTCATTGCAATGATTACAATCTCCTCTGTGCATCATCACTCAACAGTATTTGCTTCTATTCCCTCTGGGTTTTTTTTGTGTGGTGGGGGGAGAGAGAGGATGTACATAAAAACACTCAGGAATATATAATAATTTAAACAACCAAAGGACATATTCTGCAAGCCTGCTTCCTGGCCACCAGCACCTGGCTGCCAGCACACAGCCTTTCTCTTTCCATGACTCTAGAGTCTTCAGCTGCTCCCTCTCTCTATGCCCTTATCTTTGTCTCCATCTCTGCTGTCACTGCTTCTCTGGTTAGGGCCCCATATTATGCTCGTGCTCTTCTTCTAGGTCCTAGGGGTCTCTATTCCTGGACTGTAAGATTAACTACTCCCCTCTTTTTGTTACAAAATTCTACGTTAACAGTTGTGACAGTTGCAATTAGTTATGATAACAATTACTCACTATTACACAATTGTTGTTAGGTGCCATCAAGTCAGTACCAACTCATAACAACCCTATGCACAACAGAACGAAACATACTATTACACAAAAGCTTTGCCCAAAGGCTTATATTACTATCATGGTTAGGAGTAAAGTAATCCGTACAATACTATAACAGTCCTAGTAGTCATCATAGAATGAATCAACCTGGATTACAGTTATCATTCAAATAATATGTATTTTGAGGGATGAACTTTTTCATGATGTGTTAGAATAGAATGTGGTAGCAGAGCTGTGATTTTGGCTAGCACATTAGATATTCTGAGTCAAGTTAACACAAAAACAGAATTTGTTTTCTCTACTGTCATCTCAGGAAGAAATATCCCAAGGAGTACCTTGGGTATATAAATAAGTATATAAGTTTGGTATAGGAATAGAATGTGGTTTTCCCCTATAATATAGGCATTATGTGAAAGCCAAATGGAGGGAAATAATGAAATAATCAAGGTTGGCTTAGGGGTATAATGAAGGGAAAGCAGAATTATCCACAACTTTCATTCAGGTACTGGATTCACTTCTGTGGGTGTGCTGGGCTCATATAAATAGACCAGAGTAAAGCAGACAAGTTCAGACATGCGGACTGCAGGGTAATTATTCTTATAACAATCCATGCAGTAGATAATTCTTGTTATGATTCTTCAGATGAGAAAACATGAGTCAATGATATTAGGAAACTAAGAGTCAGTGTTGGTAAGAAATCTGCTCAACGTAACAATAGTAGTAGTTTTGGAGTTGGGATTTAAACTCAGCCTGACACAAGGACTTAACCAATTAAGGGAGAGAAATAAACATCTTCATGATCTCAATCCATCTCTCTCTCTGTGTCTCTATATTTACCAAACCAAATTTGGCACATAGAGACTCTATATATAGGATTTCCCAGACTGCAAATCTTTAATGAAACAGAAAGCATCAGTATTTTCCCTTTGAGTGGCTGGTAAGTTTGAACCACTGACATTGTTGTCTTCATTATTTAATGCTGCTATAACAGAAATACCACAAGTGGATTTATTCTCTCATAGTTTAGGAGGCTTGAAGTCCAAATACAGAGTGCTAACTCTTGGGAAAGCCTTTCTCTTGGTTGGCTCAGGGTAAAGTTCCTTGCTCCTTTCAGCATCTGTAGGCCCAGTATTCCTTGGAGATCTCTAAACACTCTGGCCCTAATCCTTCCCAAGATCTGGGAGTTACACAGTGCAGGGACTCCAGGTACAAAGGACACACTCCTTTCCTGACTTTTATTTTTTGGTGGTTGTAGGTCCTTTCTTTTCTGCTCAATACTCTCTCTCCTTTTATTTCTTTTAAGATAACAAGTGTGCATGCCACACCCTTAAGACTTTCTCATATACTGGATCCAGGTGATGGGGTTGTTGTTAAGTGCTAATGAGTCAGTTCTGACTCATAGTGACCCTGTATAGGGTTTCCAAAAAGTGAGTGGTAAGCTTGAACCCCCAACCTTGCAGTTCGAACTGTCCATGCAGTCTAGCGCATTAACCCATAGTGCCACACCAGAACTCTACGTCAACTGTCAAGCCACTGGCGCAGTTGACACAAAACCTTAGCTATCACACTTCACCCACAGCACCATATATTTAATTTGTTTATTTTTGCTTTAATTCATTGTCTATACTATAAAAAGAAAATTTTTTATCTTCACTCATATAATTTTTGAACCTGTCCTGTCTCAGAGAGATTTACTAGGTGATCAGCAAATCCATTTCTTCTTGCTGAGCACAGAGACAAACTGTATTTCCAGCCTTCTTGTACTTAGGTAGGAGCCCTGGTAAAAATATAGGATAAGCACTGGATTGATAACCACAGGGTCAGTAGTTCAAACCCACCTGATACTCCATGGGAGAAAGATGAGGCTTTCTGCTTAGGTAAAGATTTACAGCCTCAGAAACACTATACAGATTTGCTGTAATATGAGTCAGAATCAACTTGATGGAAGAGTTTTTGTTTTTGCATGTATGTGAGAGGTATGTGACTAATTTTGGCAAGGGGATTTGAACAGGAAGTGTATCACTTCCAAACCATGGTAGTTAAGAATGTGTGTGAATAGCTGCATAAAGCCAATGTGACCTTGAAACCCTGTTCTGAAGATAAAGAAGCCATCTTCCTCTGTTAGGGCTTAGACAGACAATGGATTCCCAAATCACCTTTTCCAGGGGAACAACATTGAACCAGGAATCTACATATGGTCAAAAAATTCATGCAGTCCATGTACCTTATCTGTAGTCTTTTTTCCTTTGTACCTAATTCTAAGAAGCCCTAATAGCTGTTTGTAAAACCTCAGTGAGTTAGAAATTGCAATAAAGATGTGGGAAAAATTTCTACTACAGACAAAATTGCTGATGGCAGAAAGAATCAATGGCTGGCAGCTTGGACATGAGCACAGAGTGAGAAAAACTATGATGAACTAACCAGAGAACTCAAAAAGTATAAATTAGGGCCAAACACCCCTAAAAACCTAAAAGGTCAATGCAGCCTGATAAGGAAGAATGACAGATGGTCACTTTGAGTCAGTGAGAAAAAACAAATGGTAATATGTACACCCCGTCTCAAAAGGAAGATTTTTAATAAATAAATTTGTGTATTACATGTGAAAAAAAATAAAGACAAGAATAGACAAATATATAAAAACCACTGTTCATTGGTGGTTACCAGGGAGAGTGGCAATAGAGAAAATACCCTTACTACGTTTCTTATTGTTGTAAGGGTAGAGTAAGTTGTTGTTAAGTACCATCAAGTCAGTTCACTCATAGTGACCCTGTATAGGGTATTCAAGGAACAGCTGGTGGGTTTGAACTGCCAGCCTTGTGGTCTGCAGTCCAGTGCTGATCCTATAGTGTCATACCACGAGTCTCTTCCTATGTTATAGACTAGTTATTTTTGATGATGGGAAAAGTGACATCGATTGTGGATATGGTGAGCACAGCACAACCAAAGTAATGATGAGTAAACATTTGAGTACATATGGATGTGTATAGGTAAAATGGTGTACGGATAGGTACAGATGTACATACACATAGGTGAGGACAGACAGAAGTGTCTATGTTGCTATTGTGTGCTGTTGAGTTGGTTCGGACTTATAATGACCCCGTGTAGGGTTTCCAAGAGTGGCTTGTGTGTTTGAACTGTTGGTTTTGCAGTTAACAGTCTAATACTTATCCTACAGTGCTACACTAGGGTTCTAAGTATCTACAGTTATGTATACATATAAATATGTGAGTCATGTGCATATATTCATTGAAGACACAAATACAGATACTCCTCAAATATAAACAAAAACCAATTCTGTGTTTAAAGGCTTAGGGCCATAGTCTCATGGTACAACTTAGACAATTGGCATAACACATTTTACAAAAATCATGTTCTGCAACTTAGTGAAGCAAGTAGCATCTGGGGTCTTCAAAGCTAGTTAGCAGCCTTCTAAGCCACAACTATAAGCATCATCTCACCAGGAGAAAAACAGGAAGAAAACAACCAAAAGTACAGAGGAGAAACTGATCTACAAGAGCCACAACCTGAGATCAGAACTAGATGGTATCCAGCTAACACCTCTGTCCCCTTTTACTAGGACTATAATCATTGGTTCCAGATAGAAGGGGAGAAAAATATGGAGCAGAATTCAAAATCTTACTTAAAACAAAACAAAAACAGGCAAACGGAAATAGTAGAAAACAGAGGTCCCCTGAGACTATCACCCTGAAACATTCTTTAAATCTATAGGAGCCTATCATCTGAAATCACCTTTTAATGAAACTACAGAGTGGCACAATAAAGAAAGCTTATTATCCATAAGATCAGTGCTCCGTTAAACAACACCAATATGAGACTGACAGGTCATCAATTACTCAAAAGCAAAGATAAGAGGGTAAGAGGGCAGGGAAACTAGAATACTGAAAAAGGAACAAACAGAGCGCAAGTCCAAGGAAAGCTTACACAGTCTGCTGAAGATATCTATTGTCACTAAACAATTTGTATGGAATTGTCAAACCATTGGAGCCTAATTTGTGTGTGTGTGTTGTATAAACTTTGACTAAAATGTCAATATTATTTTAAAAATTAAACAATTAGCTTAATAAACTATACACATTTGGCCATTAAAATGATAATAAAGAAATTTTGGATTTCAGAAAGCATTTGATCTATCATTATGGAGTGCTGGCAACATGATATATACCAGAATATTGCCAAAATATCTGGGTTGAAAGGTAACAAACAGTTCAATCAATCATTTCAATATTATAAGTGTGTGTGTAAATGTTTTACCTTAGCTTCAATTGTATTGGTTTATAAAAACAGATACAATCTGGCTAAAATTCAGAATGACAATGCTGCTTCAGTTTATGGAAAAATCACATTGTATCAGACTAAAATGATAAATATGTGAAAAAAATTAACATAAACACTTTGAAAAACAAACCAAATAGAGGACCTAAGAGAGCTAGTAATGAAAGACCTTAGATACAGGGGAAACATTTGCCTGCTGCTCCAATCTGAAAGAAAATTTGAATTATGATGTGAATTTAAGACACTTGAGTAATGCGAGGCTTTGAGAATTTGAAGAGTAGGTTAGCAAATTCAGATTGTGATACCAAAAAAGAAAAAAAAAAAGAAATTGAGATATCTACTACTGGGCTCTTGTGGATTATAAACTTGAAGGAAATTGCTGCTTAGAAATATGAGCTGTGTGTAATTACTCCCACCTGCTGGGTAAAATCTTTACTACATAGACATTAAACTCCACTCCCACCACAGGGTGAGTAGGAATGCAATATTGCCCAACCACATCATAGGATTTGTGAACATGACCGTTCCTCCATTCTGGCTCTTGACCCTTCTTTCCAGCCTCTAAATGTGGCAGAACTTAGACTTGGAAACTGCAAGGCAATGTTATTCCTGTGAGCAAAAGATTTGTTTCTCCCATAAAGGAAAATCAAATGGAGAAAGACTTGGATGGACCTTCCTATTTATCCAATGACAATACAGGAAGGAGCCCCTTTAAGCAGAGCATTTTTCAACTGAAGTTCTCTCAGTTTGCTCACTAAAGTATGACAGAAATGTAACTAACCAACTAACCAGTTGCCAGCCATTTGATTCGGGCTCCTTGTGACCTCATGTGCATCAGAGTGAAATTGTGTTCCATCGTGTTTTCAGTGGCTGACATTTTTGAAAGTCATTTTTGAAAATCTTTCTTCTGGGGCACATCTAGGTGGACTTAAACCTCCAATCCTTAATTAGTAGCTGAGTGCATTGAGCATTTACACTATCCAATGATAACCACACAGTCCATGATGAGCTGACTTTGCAGACTTTTCTTTCTAAAAAAAGTTTTCTTTGAATATAAAACCTGTAGCTATATAAGCAATGTGGTACCATATTCATAACTGTTTTCATTCGAATCAGGAGGTAAAGGAAGCTGAGAAAAGGTTTATGAGCAAACATGGTTTGGATAGTGTTTTCTTTTTTTGTTGTTATTGTTGTTCGTTTCTCTTTTTTTGCTTGTTCACCACGCCCCATAGTTTAGGAAAAAGAGTTATAGAAATATAATCTTATCCTTTTATTCTCATGAATTAGATCATAGTTCTCAATAGATTTCTCCTTCTTATCCTATTTTAGAGTTTGCAGCCTTAGAGTTTATCTAATTTACAAAGCTGAAGAACTCCCTTTGTATGCAGACATCTTTGATTGAATTGCAAGAATGATTTTCTAACATGTAGCAACTGAAGAAGGACAAGGCAGGGGACCAGGTGAGCTTCGTGACTAGCAGTTCCATTGATTGACTCCATGGCTTCAGTTCCAACAATGGCAGTTGTGCATATTTGTATGTGTGTAGATGTATACATGCACATTCAGTGGTTTTCTTGTATTTCTCCCTAGTTTCTTTCATTTTATCCCCTCAGCTCAACATTTTAATGTTTCTTTGTGCTATATATTCTTTCATCTTTATGTCTTCCTTCCTTCTCTTGGTTTCTTTAATCTGTTATTTTTTTTTGTTTGTTTCTCCACTCCTATAATCTGACCTATAAATATGTCATCAGCTGTAAATAACAAGGAAAATTCTCATTTTAGTATTCTATTTAAAATATGTGTGTGTGTATAAATACATATAATAGATACTGAAGACAGGTACATTCAAATTTTCCTGAAATATATATATACATATATTCAGGGAGAATGCATATATTTAAAATATATGTGTATAACCAGGGAGACTTTGAATGTTTCTGTCTTCAGTGTCTATTTTTGAACTTGGAGGGCTTCCTGCCAAGAAGATAATCTTCTAAAACTCCTTGGATCTTGCTGTCTTCATAAGCACACCAGCCAATAAGCTGTCTTTTGACCTTAGATTGTATATCTGGGTTAACTTTTGCAGCTAGCAATTTCAGCCATTGAAAGCAGATATCATAGGTCAGTTTCTCACATACTGTATAAGAAGTATAGTAAAATGTTTTTGGAGTGAAGAGTCTCAGCAAGGGTTGAACCAGAATGAACCAGTTTGAAGTCCTGCTATGAAGATGTTGTTGTTAAGTGCCCTAGAGTAGGTGTCAACACATAGATCCCCTGTATACGGTTTCAGAGGAGCAGCTGGTGGGTTTGACCTGCCGACCTTGTGGTTCGAAGTCCAGTGCTGATCCTACAGCACCACACCAGGAAGTTAGGATGCATTCATTTGATCCTTCATTCACCAAACAGCTGACAGGAGCACTATAAGGCCTGTATTCTAAGCACAGTCCATGGTTCACTCCATCACTGCACATTCCAAGTGCCTTGATTTCCATAGTTGTGAAACAAGGACAGTCCTGAGAGAATTTAAAGTGCTTAAAACGAAATAGACAAGCCAGGGGTATTATTTTATAATAATTATTTTATAATAAGACCAGCAAGGTTGCATTTACACATATAGCTTGCCTTTAATTAAAAGTATCAACCAAGTCACAGAAGTGACACATAAACAATCCACAGATGAGCAACTCATTACAAATCTATGCCCTTACTGGTGATGGTAGTAGGATACATAGAGACTAAAGTCTCCTTTGTGCATGCTTGTAAATTATATCTTACACTGTTCAGAATCCTCTTCTGCTCATAAACGCTTTACAAAGTCTTCTACACACTCCTCTTTCCAAACTTTGTATTTATTAAAATTGTTCATTAATCGCAAATTTAAGTTTATTAAAATTGATCATTAATTGTAAATATATGTTGCAAATCCTCTTTTGAAACAGTGAACCGAGGTTGCTAATGTACTAATGGACATTAGTGCTCAGAATCCTGGCTCAAGGTCAGTTATACTTAAAACAAAACAAAAACAACCAAACAAACAAGAACAAATATAAATAAAACTTACCTGGGACAAGTGTAAGTATTGAGCCAACAAGTAGCCAAACTTGCTATAAGAATGCTTCCTGAAAACTGCCTGTACTTCAACCTTGACCCTAGGAGAAAGTTTATTTATGAACTTGAAGATATTTAAATAAATTAATTCTATTGTTCAAGAATGAAAATAAATACATTTAATGTCACATGAAAGAAATTGTTCTCTTTTTCATATTACACTTAAACCAGATTGTTCATCTGTATTAACTGCACCTTTAAGCCTATGGAGTTCTTCACCAGCAATACAATTTCCAGGATATTACTGCTTTGGGGCAGTACCTACTTACAATGAACACTTCCTAAATCTAGATTGATACCAGCATTCTCGCTTTGTTTTTCTCTTTTTAAAGAGGTGAGACATCATCCCCTTTTTCAAATAAAAATTCATGTGGTGCATGGATAGGGTGTCAGGCTTCGATTGCTTTGTTGCTTTGTCCCTCAGGCATCATCTTTCCCTCCACCCATGCACACAGTCTAGTGGGATTAGAGGAACATAGACTGAAAGCCAGTGATTCCATTGGTGATCTAGGGAGTCTGGAGATCACAGCTAGGATTCAAAGTCACAGCAGCATTTGGTGGCAGTTTCCAGATATAAGCATTGCTATTTCTGTCTGTATGGCCTCTTTATAAAAAGGAGCAGACACCTTTTTTTAAAAAAGAAAAATATGCATAATCAGATGACACCTTTGTGTTTCTGTGTGACAGTAAGTCACCTAGATTTGTTGTGGGTCATTGTAGATGTTGCTATGCATGATGGGAAGCTATTAAAATGCCCACTGAGCTTGTAAAGCCAAGAATATGCAACCTTTACCTTGAATGGCTCACATAACTGTATTCAAAGTATTGTATAAAAACACTACTGTGTATATCATATCTAAGTATGAATGCACATAATATGTTTAAGAACAGATGTGGTCATCGATTCTCAGGAGTTATAACACTACAGTCCTTTTCAATGGCTATGCTTGAATATGAATTCATTATTTCCAAAGTAATTATCCCAGTGTCGGTTTGAGATAATGATACTGCTTTAAACATTAGTTTGCATCATCTTATTTAATACTGACATTTGAACAATGCACTAGTGTCCGTCTGGTTAGATAGACCTTAAGGAAACAGGTCTTCAAAAGGTGAAGTAACAATTTCATGGTCACAAAGCTGATAAAGGCAGAACCAAAATTTAAACACAGGAGAGTACAAACAAGATGACAGATCAGGTAGAAGTGCAGTGAGGAGCTTCATCAGCAACAACACAGAATAACGGACCAAGCAGGCTCAGGGGATGGAGCCAGAACTCTGAACCACATATAAAGGAATATTTGGAAGGTTGGAAGGCTCACAACTAGGGGAATTTGTAGCAGAAGCAAGGAATCCTTGCTTTCTAATTTAAGACACTAAGCTATTCCTGGAGCTGCCATCTTGAAAGAGACCAGAGAAGCCATGGACGCCTGACAGAACCACAGAGATAAAGGTGTGGACTTATTTATTTTTTTATATGTTCAATGGTCTCTTGCTGTCTGTACACCTCCATTCATGTAACAAAAGGGGTGCCTGAGCGAGTGGACACCCTAGCCCCACCCCTGAAGGGTTCTCCTAAATATGCGCACAGATCTCCTCCAAATTTAAAGTGACAGTTTCCACCTAAAACCAAACAGCAGTGCAAAATAGCCACAGCCAACCTTGAACTGTTTATCACTAGGAAAAAGGCCTGAATGGGGATCATGGAAGAGGACAGGCAGACTAAAAAGAAATAGGCCAAAAATTAAATCCTAAATTATGTCACAATGACCAACAGTAGCATTTTGAAATTTCTCAGGAGGAAGAGTGAAAAGGGAAGCTCATCTCCTGATCACATCTACCTGGAGGCAATCAGAAAGCATAAAAATAACAAAATGCACACCCATTTAAGTGTTAAGGCCACAGATAACTCCTGAATATGCCCCCAAAACAGAAGCAAATGACCATATCAGTACACGTCCAGAAACAAGATAAAGTGACTGAGGCAAAAGAGCTGGAAGTAGACCTACACTCCACACTGGAAAATGGGCAGGATTTGGAAATGCTGAGAAGGAAGTCAGAAGAATGACTACAAAATGTATCAAAACACTATACAATGGAGTTGAGAAAAATAAGGAAAAGTCAGGAAAGCACTACAGTAATAATCAAATAAGATAGATACAGCATTGGAAACAATTCAAAACCTACAGAAAGAGGTCCAAATGATAAATATTAGAATATCAGAAATGGACAATACATTGAAATGGCAAAGGAGTAGAATTTAAGAGATAGAAGCCAGAACTAGTGAGCTAGAAGATAAATCTCTCAACACTACTAAGATAGAAGAGCAAACAGAAAAAATGATTTAAAAAAAAAAAAAGGCCTAAGATTCATGTTGGAAACATGAAGAGGAATAACTTAAGTTATTCAGCATTCCAGAAGAGGAAGAATCACACAAGTCCACAGAGGAGATATTTGAAGAGGTGCTGGAACAAAAAATTCCCTAACATGCTGAAAATTGAAAAGATAAGCATTCAAGAAG
>NW_006408553.1:23981674-23991712 GCF_000296735.1 Chrysochloris asiatica | reverse complement strand
AGCAATGAAGAAATGGGCTGAGTTCAACCACAGTCCATTGACTCCCATTGACCTGGAGATGAGAGAGAGAAGAGAAAGGGCTGGTTGGTCCAAAGTGTGGTGAAACTTGGGGACACTTGAGCCCATGGACAAGGACATAGCCATAGAGTCCTAGAGCTGAGAGTGAAGCATCCAGCTGATATGAAGTGAGGGGAGATGCATAAGAACATCCAAACTTGCAGACAGTTACCATCTGGCATAGCCTCAATGGCTTCAAAGTCAGAACTCGACTAGAGGAAGATTACCAGAAAAAAAAATCTTTTTGACAAAGGAAATAAAGGCAGGGCAAATTGCTATAATTTGACAAACCTGACCTATACTCATAGAGGTTGTCATTGTTAAGTGTCGTCAAGTCGGTTTCAACCCATAGCGACCCTGTATATGGTTTCCAAGAAGCGACTGGTGAGCTTGATCCACCGACCTTGTAGTTCCAAGGGCTTTTCAGTCTGGCACATTAACACACAGTGTCACACCAGAACTCCACACTCATGGAGATAGTAACTCTAAATACCAACAAAGAGGGAAGGAGTCTTCACACCAAGTATCGATGCTGTCCCCTCTGTACACAGGACAGATAGGGACGGGCAACTTATACATTGACTACCTAAAATGAGGGGGTGATAAAGCACAAAGTGACTGGCTTACAAGGTTTTAAGAGGGAGTTCAGTTTAAGAGTATGAGGGGGAAGAAAGAGACCCCACTGAATAGCTTTCATCTTGTCTAGATAGGTCTGATGAAAAGAGATGGGGATAAGATTCTTATGATTCAATCGTGAATAATCGTTATCATGATTGGTTGTGACTGTCACAATTATAAAGGTAGAAGTTTTGTAACAAAAACAGGGGAATGGTTAATCTTACAGTCCAGAAACAGAGGACCCTAGGACCATCAAGGGAGAAGAGCACAAGCAGAATGCAGGACATCATCCAGAGAAACGGTGACTCCAGAGATGGAGGCAAAGATGGGTTCATGGAGAAGGGGAGCAGCTGAGGACTCTAGATTCATGGGAAGAGAGGGACTAAGAGCTGGTGGCCAGGAGGCAGACTTGGAGAATGTTCCCTTTGGAGGTGTAAATTATTATATATGCCTGAGTGTTTTTTTTTTAAAGCTAAAGTGAATAGAGAGAAATACTGTTAACTGATGGTACATGGAAGGTTTTATAATCATTGTATTGAAACTAGGTGTTTGATTTGTTGTATTTGAATGTAAAACTGATGATCTGCCCTGTAAACTTTCACTCAATCCACAATAAAAACCTTAAAAAAAAAAAGATTTAAAAACAGATCTGTTCAGCTCTGATGTTGTCTTCTTAGTCACTGTTGTTGTTGTTGTTATGTGCCATTGAGTCAGTTCCAACCCATAGCGACCCTGTATAGGGTTTCCGAGGGTGTAAATCATTACAGGAGTAGAAAGCCTCATCTTTCTCCCGCGGAGCAGTTGGTAGTTTCGAACCGCTGACCTTAAGGTTTGCAGCCCGATTCGTAACCACTGCGCTACCAGAGCTCTTAGTCACTACATCTTATCATTTCTCATTTCAGCCAAAGGAAAGCTTTGCTGTCTCACTCTACCTCTTGTTAATGAATTTAAAAAATAATCAGTAAAAATTTTTCCTTGTGGGTGAATGTTTGTCCATTAAAATAATATAAAATAATAGAGTCTTACTAGAAAACATGAAGTCCTGGTGTGGTGCTGCAGGTTAATGCGCTGGACCGAAAGGTCAGTTTGAACTGCAAGGTCAGTGGCTCAAACTCACCAGCCCCTCCTCAGAAACCCTATACAGGGTCACAATGAGTCAGAATGGACTCAACAACATTTAATAACAACAAAAATAACAAATAGTAAAATGAATTAAAATAAAGAGACTGCTACAGATTTCCTTTTACTTAAATAGTGTCAGGTAAAAACACTTTTTAAAATGCACTGGACCTCAAGGTCCAATTGAACCACAAGGTTAGCAGTTCAAATTCACCAAATGCTCCTAAGAAACCCCTGTACAGGGTCGCTATGAGTCGGAACCGATTGGAGGGAACTTAACATTCATTGCCAACATAATTTCATAAAAAAAAAAAAAAACATTCTGGGTAGAATCTCAACAATAAAATCGCTGTTCTTGTTAATTATTTTCAAGTTAATTCTGACTCATGGCAACCCCATTTGTACAGAGTAAAATTTAGACTATGAACAAACCACTGTCTTCACCTTGTTTCTCATTTTATCTAAGATTGGAGACGGTTACCCATAGTGCTGAGTCTACTTCAAGTTCTTTGGTCCAACATGTTTTTACTTTTCCCCATACAAATGGTTATACCTTTGGGATGATTGCTGTTTCTCTCAGAGGTTTTTATAAACTATCATCTTTATTTTACAGACCATCATTTTATCCACAGAGTCACAATATATCCAACGCACCAGTGGTAAATTCTTAGTCCCAGTATAGAAGTTATTGTTGTTGTTGTTGTTGTTAAGTGCCATCAAGTTGGTTCCAACTCTTAGCGACACTATGTAAGGTTTCTGAGGAATAGCAGTGGGTTTGAACTGCCTACCTTGTGGTCCACACTGACCTTGCAGCCCAGTGCTAATCCTACAGCACCAGAGTTAGTCAGAAATAAGGTGAAATTAATTTGGCCCACATAAAAAATACAGTAAATGAGTCAGCTTTTATTTCTACTTTTTTTTTGGTCACCACGCACGACAGTATGTTAGGAATCACAGGGACAGAGAGGTGGTAGGGGAAAAAAGGAGTGGATATAGGGCAAATATTGGGGATGCAAATATGAATAAGATATGTCCTTATTCCTGAGTAGATTTCAGCAATAAATCATATAGGTACACAGTTCATTTCAGAAGATTGAAAGAAGTAAATGCTAAATAGAGAAGGAGAAAGGTATTACTGGAGGGCAAAGGAAAGAAGAATTTATTCTTGTTTGATGAATAAAGGAAGAGTTTGCAAAGATATTATGGGTTATTGTGTATTTGTGTAGTTACTAAATCATTGCCCCCTTCACTGTAATAGAAGTTTTATGAGGGCAATGTCTCCAGGGTTTGCTAATGCCATATCTCAGTCCTTAAAAAGAGTACCTGGTATTCAAAAGTTGACACAAATGATTTCTCAAATGAGTCAGTCAGGGACTTCAATGATAGGTACTTTGAAAGATACAGAGAAATTGAAGTTCCATTCATTGCCTTTAAGCATCTACGAGCAGATAGGTGTTCAAGCAAGGCAGATGTGTTCAATCAATTCATTGCTTGTGTACGAGATCATAGACAGTCGTACTGACTTAATTCATTCTGAAATGGAAAGATTTTATCCCCTCACTCAGTTTTTCCTTAGGCATGAATTGCTTATGTCATATTTATCAAGGCATCTATTTGGAAGTGGATGTCATGCTGTGAAGAAGCATTACAGACAAATGTTACTACTTGCCAAGTAATGACTTATGCTGGGCAGTTGCTGAAAAGGCTGACTTTATTGGTTTTACTTGCAGTACCCATGTATTGCTTAAGGAAGAGAGGAGGGCAGCAATCTGTTTGGGGGTCTGGAGGTTTCAGGGTTTTGTTGTTGTTATTGGTGTTACTTATTTATTTTCTTTAGTGAACCAGTAATTATTTCCAGAATTCTCTGTGCAAAGTGCTCAGCTTACACCTGGGAACAGAATTCTGGGTTAGACTGTGTAGTGGTGATATTTATACATCTCCAGATTATGATTTGCCAAATGAAATGCAGACACATGCAGAAATGGCCTCATTCTCATTCCTTGCTTTTGCAATATTATCCTTGGCTCAACTGATCCATTTTTCTTCTTCTCCTCCTCCTACTGTCAACACTGTGTTAGCAGTGAGTTATATTATCCGGTGACATCAGAAGAAGCAAAGTTACATGTGTCAGCTGGGCAGGAATTGTCCACTTACAGCAAATTTGTGACAAGTTGCATTTCTTTACCAATTTCACCTTGAGTGATGAATTATCCACAGTCTGGGGGAGACACCACGGTGCCTTCCTTGATGGTAACTGTGCTGAGTCTAAATGAATTGCCATTAATACAGTATTGAAGGGGAAGCAGGCTATGGTGATCTTTGAATAACCCCTTGCCTCTGAATAGTGGCTATGTATACCCAGAGTCGATTGCCTGTATCTATAAGTAATGTCGACTTAACTGGCATTAAAGTCAAAGCCAGTTTCAGATCCATTAAGTTTAATGGTTTGTGTAATGATAGCCTGGGACTGATGAAATAGCCAAAAAGACAATTCATGAACTGTTTATGGAAGAATACTTTCACCATCCAAAATGAACATTAAATTGTGGCTGGTTTCATTGCAAGGCAAAAGTTCCCGTCTTTATTTCCCAGTTAGGTTTATAAGCAACCTGTGGAGTATCATAAAAGGTACACCTGGGAGAGGAAAGTAAGAGAGTTGGGGAATGATAAAAATATTTTAAGCTAATGAATTTGAACTTTGTGTGTTTTTATATTATTGTTTTTTCAAAATAGTGGCATGTAATTTACATGTTAGACAAATTAAGTTAAAGTTAAATCCAGTTAGAGAAAGCCAGATATATGTATTCAAATGGCAATCCCCATCCCTTGATGATCCACTGAAAGTAGAAAATTTTGATTTGCATATTACCTTTTGCGATGAAAATCAGAATGTAAATATCATAAGATTAGAGATTTCTGTTTATTTTATTCATGTCTATATCCTTGTTGTTGTTGTTGTCAGGTGCCATTGAGTCAGAACTGACTCATAGCAACCCCATGCACAGCAGAATGAAACAATGTCCGATCCTGGGCCAACCTCACCACCGCTGCCACACTTGAGTCCATCAATGCTGCCACCTGGCCAATCCATCTCGTTGGTGGTCTTCCACTTTTTCTCTGACCCTCCATCTTACCAAGCATGATATCCTTCTCCAGCGACTGTTCCCTCCTGACAATATGTCCAAAGCATGAGAGATGAAGTTTAGCCTTTCTGGCCTCACAGGAGCACTCTGGCTGCACTATCTTCCAAAACAGATCTATTGGTTCTTTTGGAAGCCCATGGCAATTTTAGTATTCTCCTCCAACAGCACATCTCAAAGGAAACAGTTCTTCTACGATCTTCCTTATTCACTGTCCAGCTTTCGCATCCATATGAGGTTATTGAAAATACTATGGCTTGGGTCAAGCGCACCTTAGTCCTCAAGCTATATAGCCTTAGGTTTAGGAAAATGCCTACTATATTCAAGAACTATAGAACATAAGTTTTTTATGAACATATAACCCATCTTGAGTGAGGTACCTTTGTTTCATTTCTGGAAGGGTGAAAATTATTTCTTTCAAAAAAAGAGGACAAAAATAATGTCTATAAAAGAATTTGTCACTGGCTGATATTCTTCCCAGCTCTACCTTTCTTTGCATAGATCTTTTTGTAAGAGCAAACCACAGGGATTTGTGGCTGTCTCCATCAATGATAGGTTGTGGATGTGATAAAATGTAGAAAATGGTTAAGTAAGAGAATACATGCTTTATAAAATAGAATTTAAAATAATAGCTCTCAGCAGCAGAATTTTGTCAGAAGTACATGCTGGGAAAATATAAACCCCACCCTGGTGATGGCATCTGGTGCAAATTGAGAAATGAATTGGATCAAGAAATAGAATGTGTCTTCAGCAGCGCTACAGATCAAACCACCAGAAATAAGCATGGATCCTGGGAGCCTCTACCTTTCTTTGTTTGAAACAGCCCAAATCAGCAGGGAAATAAAAAGGAAATCATTTTATTATCTCGGAGTAGCCTGCCCCTCCCTCCAGATATCCAATTCTCCAAAAAGGCATTTTGATATATCTTGAGAGTACTCTTTAGTAATTCCATTTAGAAACAAATGTAATCTACACTGCCCCATCCCACATTGCTACATCCTGTTTTTTTTCACCATTCTGACACATTCAATAATCTGAACTCAACTGAAATGTAACTCAAATGAAAGAACAATCATGGCCAGTCATGTGCTGGCATCATGGAGGGGGAAGGAAAATGGAAACTATATTAATCATGGAAGGAGCAGATCTCAAGCAAGAACATCAATCTCATTGACAAGTGATAGCTCCACAGGAATGGTATGAATTTAAGAAATACAATTCAACAAAAAATATATTGAGTACCCACAAAATGCCAGATACTGAAATATGCCACTGAACAACATACTGCTCTTTGTACCCTGGTGCCTAGGTTCTAGCATTTGGTATGCATGTTCTCAACAGCATTGGAAAGTCGCTGAGTAGAACAAACTAAGTGTTTGACTAGAAGCTAAAAGATTGGTAATTTGAGCCCACTTAGAGGTTCCTCAGAAGACAGATATGGTCATATGCTTCTGAAAGCTTTGAAAACTCAATGGAACAGTACTACTCTGCCCAAGTGTGGTCTTCATGAGTCATAATCTATTCAGCAACCACTAACAACAACAGTCCCCTGGTTAAATCAATAGCATTGCAAATTGCATAAAACTAGAAACAGAGAATTCTGTAAGGTTTGGTGGTGACATGCCGTGGAGTCAGTTCCAACTCATAGCAATTCTGCATAAGGTTTCTGAGGCTGTAAATCTTTATAGGAGCAGAAAGAATCATTTTTCTCCCATGGAACATATGGTAGTTTTGAACTACTGACCTTGAGGTTAGCAGCCCAACACGTAACCACTAAGCTTACTTCTAGTTTATTTAGTACCAGCCCAGTAGAAAACAGCAGCTCGAATCAACCTGAAAGTGAGAATCCTATTGCTGGTTGAATTTAGCCTCTGCTATGAAAGTCAGGAATTTAATTTTTGTCTGTCTATATCCAGGAGCATTGTAGGATCATCCCTGGACAGCAAACCACAAAGTCAGCAGTTCAAACCTACCAGCTGCTCCTCAGAAACCCTATACAGGGTTATGAATACTATCTGACTCAACAGCACTTAAAAACAACAACCAAGAATTTAAGTTTTTATAAGTGAAATGTTTCGAAACATAAAATCCATGAAGAGAAAATTACAAAATCGAAGAGTCCTTTCTGGAAAAAATAGGAAAACCATTGGCTCACACTTCACTTCCTTCTTAATTGTGCTCAAATGTTACCTTATCAGCAAAACTTTTTCCCTAACCAGCCAATATAAAATGTTAATCCCTCTCTAACTCAGGCACTTCTTAGCCCTCTTCACCTCTACTCCTGAATTGTACCATCTAACATATATAAATGCCTTTATGTGTTTATTATCTGTGTCTTCACTCCTAAATATAAGCTCTGTAAGGGCAGGGGCATTTTACAGTTTTTCCCAGATGATCCTATTATCATCTAAGGCTGAGAGACACTTCTGTCGGTGTGTCTATAATTGCTGGCACTTTCTTCCCATTGTCATTGTCAACACAATGCTAAGCCAATGCTGTTGTCATTGTCACAGATGTTTCTGTGAACTGAAAATACTTTAAGTTTCAAAAATGAATGACATGATATTAGAATTGTTCAGTATGTTACTTATCTACTTAAGATGGAATATCTCAGGTTGAAGCCTGAAGCTTGTCACAAGGCCAAGTGATGTGTAACTGCTTTCAGACCTGTTGTGTTTCCTTTCATAGGTCTGCTACAGTAACCTTTTCCAGATTACAAATTATGGTGCAATGGTTTTTATAAAATAAATTAATTAATTCTGCTTTTCCTATTGACATTAGTGAAGGGATACTGACAGGTGGTAATGATGAAGCATTTGAGATAGTGAAGGTGAACGTGTTGTTAGGTTGTTAGGTGCCATCAAGTCAGTACCGACTCATAGCGACCTTATGCACAGCAGAATGAAACACTGTCCCATCCTGGGCCAACCTCACTATTGTTGCCACGCTTGAGTCCATGGATACTGCTACGTGGCCAATCCATCTCTTTGGGGGTCTACCTCTTTTCTCTGACCTTACCAAACATGATATCCTTCTCCAGAGACTGGTCCCTCCTGACAATATGTCCGAAGTATGAGAGATGAAGGTTAGCCATCCTGGCCTCCAAGAAGCACTCTGGCTGCACTTCTTTCAAAATGGATCAGTTGGTTCTTTGGGCAGCCCATGGCACTTTCAATATTTTCCTCCAACACCATAACTCAAATGCATCAATTCTTCTACGATCTTCCTTATATACTGTCCAGCTTTCGCATGCATATGAGGTTATTGAAAATACCATGGCTTGGGTTAGTCGCACCTTAGTCCTCAAGCTGACATCTTTGCTCTTCAACACTTTAAAACAGTATTGTGCAGCAGATTTGCCTAATGTAATATGTCCTTTGATTTCTTGACTGCTGCTTCCTTGAGTGTTGATAGTTGATCCAAGAAGAATGAAGTCCTTGACAATTTCAATCTTTTTTCCTTTGATAAGAATGTTGTTTATTGGTCCAGTGGTGCGGATTTTTGTTTCTTTACATTGACATGTAATCCATACCGAAGGCTGTGCTCTTTGATCTTCAACAGTAAACATTTTAAGTCCTCTTCACTTTCAGCAAGCAAGGTTGTATCATCTGCATATCACAGGTTGTTAATGAGTCATCCTCCAATTCTGATGCCACATTTTCCTTCATAGAACCCAGCTCCTCGGATTATTTGCTCAGCATACAAATTGAATTAGTATCGTGAAAGAAGAACATAGCAGGGCCCAATTGACCAGAAGAAAGTAAATCCCCATGTTGTAAGTTAGGATTCACTGGAGTTAAGAATTCTTGAGTTTTTGGGAATTGATTGTTTGATGATGAGTTACCTCATGGTGATTAGTTTTAATTAATAATGTATGTAGTTGAGAAAGCTGAAATTGGAGGGTTGGTTGTAATTTGTTAATATGGAGACATGACACATAGTGGAAATTTGGTAATTGATTATCTTCATATATGAGAATTTCTAACTAAAAAGTAATTTTCTGATTAAGATTTATGCAGAAAACTCAAACTATGATTAACACAAAAGCAAACTAGAATAGTCACTCTTGTCCTTCCTAGACCTATACAAGGAAGAAAAGGGGGGATTCCAGATCAAAAATGGGTAGAAACTATAGTTTCTCCCTATTGAAGGTGAGATTTGTATATGGATGACAGAGAAGGGATTGGTATTTTCTGGAAAACTGTAGGGTCCCAAGATAAAGGGTTTCTTCTTTCTGGTCAGAAGAGGAACAGCTTTAGACTTTCATTGGGTGCAGTTGCAGCATCTAAGACTAAATATATGTATTGTTATCTTGGGCTACCCTGGATGAAGAGTCATTCCAATTCAATCCATTCTAATTGCCATTGAGTCAATTCCAATTCACGGCTATCCCATTTGTGTCATAGTAGAACTCTGTTCCATAGCGTTTTCAATCACTGGTTTTTCAGAAGTAGATTGCCTTTTGGTTAGTAACCAAGCACCTTAGCCATTTACAACACCCAGTGACCCCTAAGAGTCATTAAACTGACTTAATTTAATGGGGTCAGTTGGGAATAGTCTAAAGGACATCCAAACAGAACTAACCCCAAATTACTTTAGAATACACTGCTTAAAGCAAATCATCCTCTTATTTATCAAGCATAGCGCTGATAGCTAAAAATTAAGCTACTGCAAGATGTAACTGCAAGATGTAACACCCAGTTTTGTATTTAAGGTCTATAGACTTTAACTAGTTTAGGAATAGCCTGAAGGCCAAATAAAGGCGCCATTGAAGGTTGAAATGATTTGAGGTATCTAACTTCTTGATGTGGTGCTGTAGGATAAGCACTGGACTGCTAACCACAAGGCCAGTGGTTCAAATCCACCAACTGCTTCTTGGAAACCCTATATAGGGTTGCTATGAGTAGGAACCAATGCAAAAGGCACTTAACAACAAGCTTTCCAAAAGACTGTTCTAGAGACACCAGTATTCGATTCACCTGTGACTATCAGGGAATTATATATATATATATATAAAGGAGCTCTGGTAGCGTAGTGGTTATGAATCGGGCTGCGAACCTTAAGGTCAGTGGTTCGAAACTACCAGCCGCTCCGCGGGAGAAAG
>NW_006408553.1:23977825-23981314 GCF_000296735.1 Chrysochloris asiatica | reverse complement strand
GTAGTTCAAGCTCGCCAGCTAGCGGCTCCTCCGAAACCCTATACAGGGTCGCTATGAGTCAGAACCGACTCCACGGCACATAACAACAACAGCATATATCTACAGATAGGTGGATAGATAGATAGATATGTATTGTTGTTAAGTGCTGCGAAATGATTCAGACTCATGGGAACCTGTTATAGGGATTCTATAGTTACCAAGGGTAACTAGTGGGGTTGGACCACTGACCTTATGGTAAGCAGTCCAGTCTTTATCCTCCAGCACTACATATATTTTATAATCATATAGATCCTTTCCTGCTTTGTTCTCAGTGGTAAACTAGAGCAGGCTCAGAACTGCTTACCTAACTCTTCAGTTTGATGTCCTCACACTTAGCCCTCTGGACTCTTCTAATATCACTGGATTTTTCTATGCTTCCTGTGTGTCTCAGCATGCTGGGCATTTGGAGTGGGGAGAATGAGTAGGGCTTTTTTGTATAAATATTATGTAATATGTTTTCCACATTTTAGAGAGGGTAAAAAAATAAATAAATAAAACCAAACAAAAAACAACTAAAGGAAATATCTTATAAAACAAATTTAAAGTAGGAATTAAAATTATTTTATAAAAGAAGGCTTTTATGTCTATATCTATTAAATCACTTTTCAGAAAATAATATTATTTCAGATGGTAACAACAACATGCACAGGGCAAAATAATGCTGTTTGGTCTTACACCATTCCTATGATCAGTTGCAGATCAACAAAGCATTATGATCCATAGAACTTTCACTGGCCGATTTTTGGAAGTAGGTGTCAAGGTTTTCTTAGTCTGTCAGCAATGCTGAAGTATGTTTAGAATCATAGCAACACACCATTCTCCACTGACAGATCAGAGCAGGGGCCTGGGTTTGCTGTGCACAAGGTTATATTATCTGGGAGTTGAACCCAAGTTACCCACATGAAAGGCAAGAATTCTGAAGCACTGATGTCTCATAGGCACTATGATAGAAAACAAACCAAAGCCACTGCCATCAAGTCCATTCCAGCTCATAGAGACCCTGTATAGGATTTCACAGACTGTAAATCTTTATAGGAGCAGATAGTTTCATCTTTCTCTGGCAAGTAGCTGGTAGGTTTAGAGCCCCAGAGTTTTCAGTTAAAAGCCAATGTCTAACCCACAGTAACACCATGTTGCTGTTATTGTTAAATACCATAGAGTAAATTCCAACTCATAGCAACACTCTATAAGGTTTCCTAGAGTCCTCATGTGGCTCTGTGGGATAATGTATGGGACTGCAAGTTCTATTTGAACTGCAAGATTGGTAGTTTGAATTCACCAGCAGCTCCTCAGAAACCCTAAACGGGTGTTATGAGTCACAGCAATTGCAACACAGGGTTTCCTAGCAGCAGTTTGTGGATTTGAACTGTTGCCCTTGTGGTTCACAGTATAGTGTTGATCTTATAGCACCATACCACAGTACCACCACAGGAGCTGGAAATGCAGTGAAAATAAGAGGGATACACAATTTCTGATCTCATGACCTTATCTAGCATGTACATGGACACTGGTGGGAAGATAGTTACTCAGAATTATTATGCTGGTCAAGGAAAATGCTTTAGAATTGTAATCTTAAAGATTGGAGGTATTCTTCAGGAAAAGAGTCAGGGAAATTGCAGGAGAATAAGGCTATAGGAGCAGTTTGAAACTACCAGCAGTTCCGTGGAAGAAAGATGAGGCATTCTGCTCCTGTAAAGATTTACAGCATCAGAAACCCTGTACAGGGTCTCTATGAGTCAGAACCGACTCTACAGTACTTACCAACAACCAACTAAAGTTATAGGAGAAGAAATAGCATGTTTTTAAGCTCAGGATTCAAAGATCTTACATGTTAGCCAAAGTGAAAATAATTTAGTAGGACTATTGCTTAAATTGAGAAACAAAGAATTGTGAGAGATGAAGCTGGAGATAGAGACATGCTAATAGCCTTGTGTGTTTTTTGTTATGTTTTTTAAATGTTTTATTGTGAATTATGTGATAGTTTACTAGCCTTGTGTTTTTGATTACAGAATTTCCATTTTATTTTGATTAAGAAAGGTCACCCTGACTCTTTGTGTAGTGTCCATGGACAAGGTCAGAGTCATAGAGACCTGGATGAATCTGCTGCTATAACCTAGGCAAGGTCATGGTGGCAGTGACAATGGCAGTTCAAAGGGAAGTACGTAAGTTAAAGGGACATTTAGAAGACAGGATCAGTATCTTGGTGATTCATGATATTTAGAGATGAGAAAAAGGGAAGAACCTAGGATGACATATACATTAAACATTTAGCATTTGTTTCTGTCCTATAGAAAAGAAATTCACTATTGTCGAACATGATAGAAATTGCTCAGCACATGAACGCAGTCAAGACCTCATTTCTCAGTGCTGTATGGAGAATTCATATGCTTCTTGCATTTCAGGTTCTTGTTATTGTTCTTAAGTGCCATCGAGTTGGTTCCAGTTCCTAGAGACCCTCTTTAGGGTTTCCGAGGAGCTGTTGTTAGGTTTGAACCATTTACCTTGCAGTTCAAACTGACCTTGCTGTCCATTGCATTATCCGGCAGTGCCACACCAGGACTTCTGGTAATGGTACATAATTACTTTCTGAAGTCTCAGGTCATTACTAAGTTATGATCTAAGATCCACATGATCTCTGACCTTGAATAGTGAGCCCTGGAGATGTAATGGCAATCACTTGGCTGCTAAGTAAAAGGTCGGTGTTTCTATCACTCAGCAGTTCCATGGGAAAAAAGACCTAGTGATTTGTTCCCATTAAGAGGACAGCCTAGGAAACTCTATAGAGCAGTTCTACTCTGCCTCATGGGGTCACAATGAGTGGAAATCAACTCCAAGGCACATAACAAAGGGTGAACCTGTGATAGGATGAATGAGCAGCTCTCTAAGGTGCTGCCATCATTCAGTATTTCAGGGATTTCAGGGTAATGAAAGGGAGAACACTCACAGCCAGCAGAAAGAACTGCTCCTTATGCTTATGAGAAAAGAGAAGACCCTTAGCACCTATCAAAGATTCAGCCATTAAGTTTATCAACATTTTTCACTTTGAGAATATACCCCTTGGGAAACACTGGAAAGAAAACATCTCTCCAGATCTCACCGCTTGTTTTTACTATTAAAAGAATGTCTCATGTATCTATTTATTTGAGGAAAGTGAGAAACTTTCTCAGGCAGTAAATGCCACTACTAATTATTACTTAATTCTGAAACTTGGGAACTTTTATCAACATAAACAAAAACAAACAGTAACAACAAAAATCAGTACTTGCCATCAAGACTCTGACTCATGCAACCCCACGTGCGACAGGGTGAAACTGCTTCAGAGGAGTTTCTTGACTATAATCTTTAGTGTAGAATAAACACTGAATTGCTAACCACAGGAACCAGCTGTTCCTTGGGAGAAAGAAGAGGCATTCTGCTCCTGTAAAGATTTACAGCCTCGGAAAACCTGTA
>NW_006408553.1:23975661-23976990 GCF_000296735.1 Chrysochloris asiatica | reverse complement strand
TTTCTGTAAGCATGTTTCCCAACATTCTTTTCTATCCCACTCAAATGTCTATTTTACAATAGTAGGCAGAGGAAATCAATATTCGTAAGACAGTCAAGCATCTTAGTATTATTTCCCCTTTTCAAACTATGCCTGGATCCCTGTATTGCAGAGCTCTGTTGTTCCAAGGTTGAGCATGCATCATTATTTACCTCTGTCCCATTTAGCCCATGGAAACCTGTTTCAGTGTTCTCTATCTACCTTGTTCTTTCACCCCTTCCCCCTTCTTGTGTATTGCCCTCACCAACACACCAACTATGATGTGTCTGTCCCCCACTCTGTGCTTTGCCATTGCCTCCCTCCACCTCTCCCCAACCCCTCCATTGCCCCACCGATAACCAATGAAGATGTTTTTTTTTCCCCCTTTTAGTATCGGTATCTTTTCTTAAGCTTTTACAATAATGTTCTTATGCAATATTTGTCCTTTTGTGTCTGATGAATTTCACTCAGCATAATGTCCTCAAGGTTCATCAATGTTATGTGGTAGCTTACAGCTTCCTTGTTATTCTTCAAGATAGCATAATATTCCGTTGTGGGTATGTACCACAGTTTGTTTATCCATTCTTCCATTGATGGGCACTTAGGCTGTCTCCATCTTTTTTGCTATTGTGAATAGTGTTGCTATGAACATTGCTGTGCATATATCTACTCATGTTGTGCCTCATATTTCTTGTGGATATATACCCTGTAGAAGAATAACTGGATCATAAGGTATTTCTATTTCCAAATTTCTGAGGAAGCACTGTACTCTTTTCCAGAGTGGTTGGACCCTTTTGCATTCCTACCAGCAATGTAGGAGGGTCCCAGTCTCTCCGCATCCTTGCTAGCATTTATTGTCCTCTGCATTTTTGAACTTCGCTGTTTTTGCTGGTGTGAGATGATATCTCATTGTTGTTTTGATTTGCATCTCTCTAATGGCTAGTGATCGTGAACATTTCTTCATAAGTTTGTTGGCTGCCCAAATGTCTTCCTTGGTGAAGTGTCTGTTCATGTCCTGTGCCCATTTTTTAATTGGGTTACTTGTCTTTTTCTTATAGAATAGGTGTTGTCGTTCCCTATAGATTTTAGAGATTAGTCCCTTGTCTGATATGTCATTGCAAAAGATTTTTTTCCCATTCTGTGGGCTCCCTTTTTACTCTTTTGATGAAATCCTTTGATGCATATAAGTTTCTTGTTTTTAGAATGCCCCAATCATCCATTTTGTCTTCTCTTGTATGTGTAATTTTTGCAATGTTTGATAGTCTGTGTGTGCCTTGGATTGTTGTTGTTGTTGTTAGGTGCCATCAAGTC
>NW_006408553.1:23973704-23974327 GCF_000296735.1 Chrysochloris asiatica | reverse complement strand
CATTTATTCCTAAATATTTCATCCTTTGGGCAGCTGTTGTAAATGGTATTGCTTTCCTAATTTCCTTTCAGCACTGTCATTATTAGTATAGAGGAATCCAACGTATTTTTGTATGTTGATCTTATACCCTGACACTTTATTGAATCTTCCAATGAGGTGTAGTAGTTTTTTGCTGAGTCTTTGGGATTTTCTATGTATAGGATCATATCATCTGCAAATAGAGTTTTACTTCCTCTTCACCAATTTGGATGCCTTTAATTTCCTTATCTTGCCTTATAGCTCTGGATAAGACTTCTAAAACAATATTGAATAGGAGTGTTGATAAAGGGAATCTTTGTCTGGTACCTGTTCACAAAGGGAAGGCTTTCTGTTTCTCTCCATTGATAGCAATATTAGCTGTTGGTTTATATGCTTTTAATTATATTGAGGAATTTCCCTTCAATTTCTACTTTGTTGAGTGTTTTTATCAGAAATAGATGTTGGATTTTGTCAAATGCCTTTTCTGCATCAATCAGTATGATCTTGTGTTTCTTTTCCTTTTTCTTATTTATATGGTGGATTATATTGATTGTTTTTCTAATGTTGAACTATCCTTGCATCCCTGGTATGAGTCCCACTTGGTC
>NW_006408553.1:23970210-23970984 GCF_000296735.1 Chrysochloris asiatica | reverse complement strand
TTGTTCTGTTCTCAATGCTTCTATTTGTTAATTTAGTTCTGGGTGGAGTTACCACATATATCAACATCTGGTTGGTGTCTGTTCTTGTTGGTTTTCAGTGCACAGAACTCCCTTTAGGATGATCTGTAGCACAGTGTTGGCTTTGGCAAAATCCCTTAACTTCTGTTTATCCTGGAATGTTTTGATTACACCATCATATTTTATTTACAGCTTTGCTGGGTAAAGGATTCTTGGTTGGTAGTTTTTTCTTTCAGGGTTTTATATATGTTTCCCCATTGTGTTATTGCTTGCATGGTTTCTGTTAAGAGAGCACAGCTTAATCTGATTTGCTTGCCTTTGTATGTAACACTTCTCTTTTCCCTAGCTACTTTCAGGATTCTGTTTTTATCTTTGATTTTGGAGAGCTTGATTGTTATATGTCTTTATGATTTTCTTTTGGCGTCTATCTTCCTGGGGTTCTTTGATCTTCTTGAATGCTTATCTTTTCACTTTTCAGGATGTTAGGGAAATTTTCTTCCAGCAGCTCTTCAACTGTCTCCTCTGTGGACCTGTGTGATTCTTCCTGTTCCAGAATGCTGATAATTCTTAAGTTATTCCTCTACATGTTTCCAACATGGATCTTAGTCCTTCTTCAGATTTTTTAAAACCTTTTTTTCTGATTGTTCTTCTATTGTAGTAATATTGAGAGATTTGTCTTCCAGCTCACTAGTTCTGGCTTCTATCTCTTCAATTCTACTCGTTTACCTTTTCAGTGTATTGTCCATTTCTGATATT
>NW_006408553.1:23967488-23969090 GCF_000296735.1 Chrysochloris asiatica | reverse complement strand
CCAAGGTGGCTGCTCCGGGAGCCACTGAGACCAGTGAATCTGAAAGTACTTCTTGCTTCTGCTACAAATTCCACTGGCTGTAAGCTTTCAAAATTTCTAAATATTCCTTTATGTGTGGTTCAGCATTCTGGAACCATCGCTTGAACTGGTTTTGTCCAGTATTCTGTGTTATTGCTGACAGAGAACCTCACTGCACTTCTGCCTGATCTGCCATCAATCCCCACCTCCTTTAGATTATTTTTTTTAAGGACCCCACTACTCACAGGTGATATTCTCTATTTTATGAGTACATATGAAACTTTGAAGACACATCTATTACTGTACAAATTAACCTTACTATTATTCAGCTATAAACTATTCTCTAAAATAGGGTCTTAAGTGTTTTTGTGACTGACATCTTTGTATAAGGTCTTAATTCATTTATTTAACTGGTGATGTCTGGGGACTTTTTCTCAGAATAATGACTTTAAATGTATAAGTAAAATATGCCGGCATACATAAAAAGTGAAAGAAATAACAAACAACGAAACTGAAATAGAGTTACACTATTTTTAAAACTGTGATATCATAATAAGTGGACTTCTTTAGTAGTATATTATGTAATAAAATCTAGCAACAGGTCTAATTATTGATCATTATTTTTAAAATATCTGTGGTTTCTACTGTTGTAGAAATATATAGCTATGTCTTTTTACAGCTTTCATAGCTAGATTTTCCGTTTTAAGAGTGTAGGGGAGTCACTAAGTTCTAGGGAGGACAATCATGAACAGTGGAGTTTCTGTCACAATTGTGAACAGCAGAGCTGTGACAGTATCTTCTTACACTTTATTAGTAGAATATACATTCTTGATATTGGAAAATTCTTCACAAGACTACATTGGAATAATGGGTCTATTTTCCCCACTGTTCTATCCACACGTACTTTAGGGAGTCTCTGGATCCTAAGTTAAGAATCTCTGCTGGAAATTCTTTGTGCTTTGAGATTCAAATACTCACCTCCATAACAGTTTCCTTAAATTCATTAGGTCTACTGGTGTAGCACTGTAGGATAAGCACTGGACTGCAAGGTCAGTTTGAATCACAAAGTCGTTGGTTGAGACTTACCAGCTGTACATTGGAAACCTATGGTCGCTATAAGTTGGAACCAACTCAATGGCACTTAACAACAACAACTTCTCTATCTATCCTATTTTTGTAGTACCTTGTTCATAGTGTATCATATATTTGAATGAATCATATATTATTATTACATGTCAACTTGTATCGTTCTTCTTTTTATAAAGATCTGTGCTTTATTCACTTTTATTTCTATAATTTGTATAGTATCCAGGACAAGCATCAGGCATATTTTAGGCACTCAATAAATGTTTGCTTAATAAGTAAATTAAAATACCAGGCAGTATTCAGCAAGTTTCCCCAGATCACCAGTAATAGAAAGACATGGATTTAATTAATTTATTGTAACCAACAAAGTGCCCTGGTGTATAAGCTTTGACCTTTAACAAGAGGTATGTTTCCAGCAGTGTAGTCTTAGAATAATGGTAACATTTTTCTTTGGGTTAATCACAGCTATTAAATCAAAATTTAATAAATAAATTTTAT
>NW_006408553.1:23946968-23967188 GCF_000296735.1 Chrysochloris asiatica | reverse complement strand
ATATATATATATATGTAAATTTCCAGTACACAATTATTTCTATTTACAGCTGAAAAAAACTGACAATGAAATATTAATTACTTAGAAGGAAATTAATCTAAATAATGTTCTGGTAGATTATCATTTTTGCCATTAGTGAAAAAATTGTGGCTCTAGAAAAATTTATTCTGACTAATACAAATGTATTAAACTTACTAGTAAGTAGCTGTTGTTTAAGTACAAACTTTTACTTCAATATTTCCCAGTTCCATTTTATGTAAAGTCACCCATTAAGGAGCAGCTGAGGTTAGATATCATGAAGTTTCAATTTCTGCTGAAAGGTGAAAATGGACATTGTTGTTGTTTTTAAGTACTGTCGAGTCGATTCCAACCCATAGGTACCCTGTATAGGGTTTCCAAGGAGAAGCTGGTGAACTTGAACCACTGACCTTGCAGTTCAAATGACTTTGCATTCTGACCCATTCACCCACAGTGCCACACCAGGAAATGGACATAGTCTCTGATAAATTCTAAAATGTCATGAGCTCTGACAGCAAGCACAGGGAATCATATTGAGAAAGATGCAAAAAAGAATATAGATGGAGACTAGAGCCAGATGGAAGTCCTGGTGTGGTGCTGTGGGTTAATGCAGCAGACTGCAAAGCCATTTGAACTGCAAGGTTGGCTGTTCAAGTTCACCAGCTTCTCTTCTTCAGAAACTCTATACAGGGTTGATATAGGTCATAATCAATTAGACAGCACTTAACAACAACAACAGAGCCAGCTGGGTCATAGCAATGGTTAACAGACTTGTCTGCTAACTAAAAGGTTGAAGATTCAAGTCCATCCAGAAGAGCCTTAGATGAGAAACCTGGCCACCTACTTTTGAAAAATCGGGTATTGAAAATCCTATAGAACACCTCTCTACTCTGACTCACATGGGGATTCCTTGTGTTGATATCCACTGGAAGGCAATTTGTAGAGTCCACTGAGAGTGATCTATGAACAGGCCCTCAGGAATGCTGGTTTGGTCAGTTTAGAATCAATCCCTCTTTCTCTCCATGACCCTTCCAACGACCTTTGTCCCTCTTATGTTGTCTTGCATGGTATGCAATTTTCTAGGTGACTTAAAAATTCTTATAATTATACATGCTAATTAATGTACAATATTCACAAAGCAATGTTAATATCAGTCCAAAATAGATTTTTTTCTGTAAAAAAATCTTTTATCTTATGGTTTAAATAATATTTTTAGCACAAAATCAATGGTATAAAAAACATCAATATGAATGAAGCAAAAGCAGTTCCTGCCTCTCCTTTACAGATCTTAAAAGAGAAAAATTATAAATGAAAAACCATGAATGAAATATTTAGAAAAATATATTGTAATGTGTTTTTATAGCTATCATAGTTAGATTTTTCCATTTTGAGAGATTAAGGGGAGTCACTAAATTCTAAGGAAGATGCAGTTTCTATCACAATTGTGAACAGTGGCGCTATAACAATATCTTCACACGCTTTCCCAGTAGAATGTACATTCTTGGTATTGGAAAATTCTTCACAAGATCACACTGGAATAATGGGGATTTATGTGTCTGACAGATTTTCTCATGCTGTCAACAACCCAGGTCAAGTCACTTTTTTCCTCTTTCCCCCTCTTTCTGTCTTCACTAGAATGTATTCCAATTTTTATTTTCCTTTCCTGTTCAAGCCCTATAGCTTTGCCCAAGGCAAAATGCTGCAGGATTAAAAAGATGAAGCAACTAAGTCAAATCAATAGTAACAGACAGTGAAAGCATGGATATTTCAACAAGCAAATGTTCAGTATTGTCTCTTGAGCTTCCCACCGACATTAACATCACTAAATTTTCTTATTAGAGGTTCTCATGAAACAAGTATAATTAGTAGCAAAGTGCCAACTATTCAATTTTCAAATTAATGAGTTTAATTTCATTAGTCTCAAATTAGACCTTTTGGGTAGATTCACATTTGGGATGTGAGCTCCCATATTACAAGAAGCTCATTATCTATAAATCAGATATCATTGTTATTGTTAGGTGCCTTTGAGTTGGTTCTAACTCATAGTAACCCTATGTACAGCAGAACAAAACTTTACCTTGTCCTGCACCATCCTCACAAGTTCACTGTTGCAGGCACGGTGTCAGTCCATCTTGTTTAACGTCTTCCTCTGTTACCCTCACTCTGCTTTACCAAATATAATGTCCTCCAGGGACTTGTTCTTTCTGCCAACATGTCCAAAGTACATGGGACAAGCCCCACTATCCTTGCTTCTAAGGATGATTTTGTTCATTAGGTGATAAGAAAACTTTTTTTCTAATTCAGATTTGTTCATTAGGAGATTTGAAAACTTTCTTCAGTTTTCTTCAGGCACTTCAAGATATCCTGTTTAGCGCTTTAACTTCTGGATCACATGTGCCAAAAAGGCTGGGAAATGAAGGTGCTGATACAAGAAATCACCTAACTCAGCCCATCTCTCCTCTGGGTAATCACAATTACTTCCACTAAATTGTTTTGTTGATTAGGTCGGTTCCTTTTTTAAAAAAATAAATAAATAGGGTATGTGGTTTAGAATGTGATAAGATTTTGAGAAAAAATATTTAGTAACTTCCTAATTACAAATTAAAGCAGAGGAAAGCTTTGTGGACCTTCATTCACTGATGTTGTTAGGTGCTGTTAAGTCAGTTCCTACTCCTAGTGACTCCATAAACAACAGAAAAAAAAGCATTGCCCAGTCTTGTGCTGTCCTCAAAATTGTTACATTTGATTCCATTGATGCTGCCACTGTGTCAGTCCATCTTGTTGGGGATCTTCCTCATTTTCATTGACCCTTCACTTTACCAAGCATGGTATTTGTCTTCAGGGACTGGTCCCTTCTGATAACATCCAGATTATGAGAAATGAAGTGTCACCATTTCCGATTTCTAAGGAGCATTCTGGCTGTACTTCTTCCAACACAGTTTGTTCTTCTAGCAGTCTATGACACTTCTAATATTCTTCTCCAATTCACTAATGTTGTTGTTGTGTGCAATGGAGTTGGTTCCGACTCATAGCAACCCTGTACTGGTTTCTGAGGCTGTAAATCTTTATGGGAGCGGAAAGCCTCATCGTTCTCCTGCAGAGCAACTGGTAGTTTCGAACTGCTGACCTTACGGTTCATAGCCCGATTCATAACCACTTCACTACCAGAGCTCCTTCACTAATGTAGCACAACTCAAATGAGAAGAAACAACTGAGAATAACCATTAATAATTGGAATGTGGAATATACAAGTATGAATCAAGAAAAATTAGAAGTTTTAAAAAATGAAATGAGATGCCTGAAGACCAATATCATAGGTATTAGTGAGTTGAAATGAACTGATACTGGCCATTTTAAATCAGACAAATGTATAGTCTAGACAAATAGAAGGGAAATGACATCACATTCACTGCCAAAAATAACAGTTCTCTCTATATATATATCTTGAAATACAAATGCAGTCAGTGGTAAGAAAATATATATAAACCCACACTAAAGAAGAGTAAATAAATTATTCAAATTTATGCACCAACTACTAATGTCAAAGACAAATAAATTGAAGACTTTTATCAAATTCTGCAATTGATCAAATATGCAATCAACATGCATTGATAATTATTGGTGACTGAAATGTAAAAAATGTAAACAAAAAAGAAGGATCAGTAGTTGTAAATATGATTTTGGTTATAAAAATAGCATGATAAAATTTTTCAAGACCAATAACTTATTCATTGCAAGTAACTTTTTAAAAAAATGTAAGTAGCATGTTTGCATGTGAACCACACCAGATGAAACACACAGGTACCAAATCCACTACACCTGAGGTAAGATAGTAGGGAGAAGCTCACTATCATGAGTTGGGAACCCACTACAAAACATTTTTGTTCATACGCAAGGTCAATTTGAAGATGAAGAAAATCAAAACAAGTCCATGAGAGTGAAAGCATAGCCTTAAGTATGTTGTTGTTGTTGTTAGGTGCCATCTGGTCAGTACTGACTCATAACGACCCTACACACAACAGAATGAAACACTGCCCTGTCTTGCGCCAACCTCACATTCGTTGCTATGGTTGAGCCCATTGCTGCTGCCACTATGCCAATCTATCTCATTGGAGGGTCTTCCTCTTTTTCTCCAACCCTCCACTTTACCAAACATAATATCCTTTTCCTGACAATATGTCCAAAGTTGTTGTTAAGTGCCATGTTAAGTATTGTTAAGTGCTGTGGAGTAGATTATGATTATAACTCATAGCAACCCTGTACAGGATCTCCAAGGAGTGGCTGGTGAGCTTGAACCATCAACCTTGCATTTCAAACTGACCTTGCAGTTCAGTGCATTAACCCACAGTGCCACACCAGGAGCCCATGCACTAAGTATAAGAGACAAAATCTGGCCATCCTGACTTCCAAGAAGCATTCTAGTTGTACTCCTTCCAACATAGATTTGTTTATTCTTTTGGCAGTCCATGGTAAATTTGAAATTCTCCTCTAACACCATAACACAAATGCATCAGTTCTTCTATGGTCTTCATTATTCACTGTTCAACTTTCCTATGCATTTGAGGTTATTGAAAATACCATGGCTTGGGTATGGTGCACCTCAGTCCTCAAACTGACATCTTTGTTCTTGAATACTTTAAAGAGATCTTGTGCAGCAGATCTACTGAATGCAATACATTGTTTTCTTTCTTGTCTAAATTTGGAGACCATCTCAAGAATCGGTTTGACACATTTAAAATGAATTACAGAAGACCTGATAAGTTGTGGAATGATGCCAAGAACATCATTCATGAGGAAACAAGGCCATTAAAATGAAAATAAAATAGGCAAAAATGATGTCAGAAAGTATATGAAACTTGTTCTAGAGAATGTATTGTAGCTAAAATGAAAAGAAAAAATGATGAAACAAAAGAGTTCAGCAGAAGATTTCAAAGGGAGTTTCAAGAAAACAAAGCAAAGTGGCATAATGGCAAAGACTTCAAGTTAGCAGACCAAAAGGGAGAAACATGCTTGGCATTTCTTGAGCTGGAAGAATTGAAGAAAATTTCAGGCCTTGAGTTGAAATATTGAAGGATTCTATGGGCAAAATATTGAATGACACATTAAACCTCAAACGAAGATAGAAGGAATATACGCTGTACCAAAAATGAATTGGTTAACCTTCAGCCACTTCAATAAATAGCGTATGATCAAGAATCAATGGTACTGAAAGAAGTTCAAGGTTTGCTGAAGGTATTGGTGAAAAGCAAGACTCCAGGAATTGACAGAATAGCATTGAGATGCTTCAACACATGAATGCAATGTTGGTAGAGCTTATTTGTCTATAACAAGACATTTGGAAGATAGCTACCTGGACAGACAAAAGGATACATTCATGCTAGTCTTCATCCCAATGAGTGATGGAAAGCATAAAGTATTAAGCAATAACATTAACATCACACGCAAGTAAAATTTTTCTGAAGTTAATTAAAAAATCTGTTGCAACAGTACATCAATGGGGAAATTCCAGAAAATCAAATGGGATTAAGAAGAGGACTTGGAATGAGAGCCATCATTCCTGAAACCAGATGGATCCTGGCTGAAAACAGATAATATCAGAAAGGTGTTCACTTGTGTTTTATTGATTATACAAAGGCATACAGCTGTGTTGTTCATAACAAACATGAATAACATTGAAAAGAATGGGAATTGCATAACATTAAATGGGATCATGTAGAATCTGTACATAGATAAAGAAGCAGGTGAGTGCTCAAATAGAGCTTTGTTGTTATTGTTGTTGTTATGTGCCGTGGAGTCGATTCCGACTCATAACGACCCTATACAGGGTTTCCGAGGCTGTAGGGGTTTAAAATCAGAAAAGGTATGCATAAGGATTGTATCCTTTCACCATACTTATTTGTTCTATATGCTGAGCAAATATCCAAGAAGCTGGACTATATGAAGAAGAAAGAGTCATCAGAATTGGAGGAAGGCTCATTAACAACCATTAATATGCAGATGATACAACTTATTGCTGAAAGCAAACATTTATTGTTGAAAACCAAAGACTACAACCTTCAGGATTATGCCTTAATATTTTTTTTAAAAAATCCTCACAACTGGACCAATAAGTAAATAGAGAAACATTTTAAGTTGTCAGGGAATTCATTTTGCTGGGAACCATGGAGCAGCAGTGAAGAGTTAAATGACATTATATTGAACAAATCTACTATAAAAGACCACTTTAACATATTAAAAGCAAAGAGTCACTTTCACGATATATTTTTTTTTATTATTATGTGTGCAACAGCTGGACAATGAATAAGGAAGACTGAACAATAATGGATACATTTGAATTAGGGTATTGTAGAAGATTTTTAAATATGTGAGGATGGTATAGTAAGTACTTGGCAATGTTACCTTCTGCTGTATATAGGGATGCCATGAGTTGAAAACAATTATAAATTGTCTTTCATATTTTAATTTTATTTGTTATAATTATTTTAGATAGTTTTATAGAAATAACCAATCATCACTTCACACAACATCTGCTATAAAAGTTTATTTTGACAATTTACTTATGACTCACCAATACTCTGGTAGCGTAGTGGTTACGAATCAGGCTGCGAACCCTAAGGTCAGCGGTTTGAAACTACCAGCCGCTCCGCGGGAGAAAGATGAGGCTTTCTACTCCCGTAAAGATTTACACCCTCGGAAACCCTGTACAGGGTCGCTATGGGTCGGAACCGACTCAACGGCACTTAACAACAACAACAACAACACCAATACTAATGAAGTTTATCTGTTTTCCTAAAGGCACAGTCTTTACTTTGATGCTTATTTCTGTTGGGGTCAAGAAAAATCAAGGCCCAATATATGCACTAACTACATTTTTGTTGTTGTTGTTGCTAAGTACCATCGACTCGGTTCTGACCCACAGTGACCCTGTATAGGGTTTCTGAGGAGTGACTGGTGAGCTTGAACCACCAACCTTGTGGTTCAAACCGACTTTGCAGTCCAGTGCATTAACCTATAATGCCACACCAGGCAGGACTCCCTAGTAGTCATGAATTAATTATGAACTGGCCTTGTTTAGTTAAGTGTTTTATTTACTAATTGGGCTGTGACCCTTAAGGTCAGCGGTTCGGAACTACCAGCAGCTCCACGGGAGAAAGATGAGGCTTTCTACTCCTGTAAAGATTTATACCCTCGGAAACCCTGTACAGGGTCTCTATGGGTCGGAACCGACTCAATGGCACTTAACAACAACAACATAACATTTCAGGGATTTTGAGAAACATGATTTGTAACATGGTAACATTGAAACGGAAGCAGTTACTATTCTCAATATACATTAAATTTTATGGAAAGTATAAGAAAAGCTTCTGGTGACCAAACAAATATCTAGTAGAGACAGAAATGTTATCCTAGAATGAAAAGTACTTGTTTTATACCTTAATGGTTAGAGCAATTGCATTGCAGTGTGTTGTTTTCATTCCTAGTAAGGTTTCCCTAGTCATTCCAAAAGCATATACGTGCATTTCATTTTCAAAATAATAGTAAGACATATTTGGACACTAAGGTAAGATGCTAAGGAGGTGGGTGTTCAAGTATACTTTATTGGAAAATCATTAGGAGTTGTTTTTAGTAAAGAATTTGATGGCATCAAAGGAAGCAATTATTAGTGGAGTGGCCTAGGGGTACCTTTGTATGTTGTGACCTCTATTCTTATCTAGTAGATTGCGTCCCAGAGACAGCTTATGCTTAAATAAATAATTGAAATCCCATAGCATATTTATCACTTTTCCTAAGCCTGATTTACTAAGCAGAAAAGGTGAACTCTTCTTCCGTTCTTCAAAATCCTTATTCCACATTCTCATGCGTGCACACACACAAATACAAATTAAGCTTTTGAGACACTAAGCTGTAGAATAAAAGCAAAGAGAAGGTAGAAATAAAGGCATTTATTTCTGGAAATAGGTGATAGCAAACAATGGTGTTACTCTATTACCTAAAAATTCCTTCTTCCCTTGATGAGAGATTAGAGCATCTAATCCTGCCAGCACCATTTTAATGTTTAATATGATTTAATGAATATTGTCTTTTCCAGTGTATCACTGACCCCAACTCAATCCCAACAACTGTTTAGGATCAAAACCAAACAGGGTCAATATATTTCTAACCTTATGCAAGGTCAAAATAGCATGATTTTTCATAGGCAGTCACTCAAGTTTACAACATTACAAAGTACAAAAGAAAGAGCTATTGTTATTCTTCTTTTATCAATGGGTAAAATTGAAGTCCACACAGTCTAAATGTTCTGTCCACTGTCACAGAATAATAGAGGTAAAGCTGTGAATATTATTCAGCTCGACTGCTGGTCAGCAGAATGTTAATTCCATTTTTGTTCATCTTTCTGGTCTCAGTTTTCACACCTTACCTTCTGTGGCCTACTGCTCTCATCTTCAGAAGCCTGTGGGAGCATTTAATTATTTAATGTCTTTGGCTGTTATGATCCTATTGCTCATTGACAAAACAAAAAAAATCTCTTCATAGATGTGTTTGTAAAGTTAGTGAGTTTAATTGTAAGCCACTTTGAATTTCTTGTGGAAACTGTTGACTTGTGAGCCACTTTGAATTTCTTGTAGAAAGTATTCTTTGAATAGTTTCTCAAAACAATTCCATCTCTGCAATTCTAAGTTCTGAAGCTATTCCTACAGATAATCTTGCAAAAGAACCCAAAGGATATACCTCATAAGATAAGAACCAGATAAGCTGTAACCAAAAGCTATAAGGGAAAGCCTCTAGCTAACAGACTTAGTTCTGGCACTACACACACCTATGTACAACTTTTTTTAAAAAATTAAAGTTAAAATTGTAATTTGTTATATAAAATTTGTCCACAAATTTGTTCAAAGATGAAAAATAAAATGGTTTCTATTGTGTAGTAAGGCCACAAATTTTAACACATATTACAGTTCAGCCTCTTCTTGCTTTCTGCTGGTGCTGTACAATTATAGACACTCACTGCTGAAGGTTTGGTCTGTGGACATGTGCATTACCCGGGAGTTTACTAGAAATACTAGAAATAGTTCCTAGGCCTTACCTAGGAACTATTGAATGAGGCCCTGAATTTTAAAGATACCCAAGTGATTTATTTGAGCAATTTAGAAAGCACTGTTGGCAATTATCTGAAGTGAACTCATGACACTTTTATGACAATCTCCATTTGGATAGTTGACCTTGCACTGTTCTTACTACTGACCCAGCCATCTTCCCCTTTTTTAAGGTACTTCTAGTAGTTACATTTTCATAGTCTTAGCTAGTTCTGTGTCTGCTCTCTGCCACACACAGGTCCTAGGATAGCTCAAGAAAGCGAACTCTTGGCCCCATTGATGCTGAATGTTGCACCGACATGCAGTGACCCTTTTTACCGTAGGGTGGTGCTCTTTCCACTGTGTCATGCTACCTTGAATGATTGAATGCTTCGGATTGTAAGAATGTTTTAGTTGCTTACCAGGATATGTATGGCTGCTATTTTCAATGAAGCATATAGTGCATTCATTTAAATGGCAAGGGAATTTGGAGCAGTTTGAATATTAAATGAATCACTTTATTGTGAAAACCATTATGCTCTTGACATTTTTATTTAGGTTTTATGACTGCTTATACGACTTGATGGCAATTAACTGGAACAATTAGAGGGTTAAAGGTGGGCACATAAGTCACTGATGTTTGCCTGTCTACCAATGCTATTTGAGGTTTCCATGACATAATCCTTTGGGGTCAGACAGTATGTGTTAACTATTGCCAGGGTTTCAAAGAATGGGAGAGACATTTCCTTATGACATGCTATCTTGAATTATTTATCTAAACATTAATAGCAACAAATATTAATTCATTAACCTGCATTTTCTACTAATACAAGTACTATTGAGATCTTTGACTTGAGGCAGGCAAATGATGAACGATGATCCTTGGAGTCAGAGCATCACCAAGGCATTTGATCCACTAGTTTCACTTGAGATTTGCTTTTTGTATAATAAAACAGGTCTCGACCTTATGAGTCAATAATCTTGTTTCAAAAGTCTGTGTGTTTCTCTTGATCCAAAGTCACTGCAGAATAATATAGGGCTTCACAATCAAAAAACAATAAGATGATTTTTCTGGAGTGTAAAGGTATATCAAGGTGAGATGGGTAGTTCTTAATCAGTGCAATTCAGAAGGGAGGGGGGTCATCGACATGACTTAGAGTCATCAACACAAGATGATAGTAGGAAGCAGGTTAGCTTTTAGTCAGTTTTATTCTTGTTTTAAAGATTAAAAAATAAGAAATCTAAAGCTAATCCCTCCCGTTTTATGACTTGTACCTGGGGCAGTCCACTTCTGCCACCATCTCCCTTCTTGACATTCCACTGAAAAGAATTCCTTCCCAAGTTTTAGAGTGCAGAACACCAAGTACACATATATTCCATCTCTAATGGCTAGCATAGTTTTCTTCCACAAACTGCCAAAAGAACCAACGGATCTGTGTCAGATGAAGTACAGCCAGAGTGCTCCTTAGAAGCCAAGATGGCTTTATCTCTCATACTTCAGACATATTGTCAGGAGGTACCAGTCCCTAGAGAGGGATATCATGATTGGTAAAGTGGAGGGTTAGAGAAAAAGAGGAAGACCCCCAAGGAGACAGATTGGCAAGAAGTGAAATAGCATCACTGATGACAGAGTCCTGAGAGACCTCATGTGTTTACTTGCGAATCCATTATGTTCCCTTGGGGAGCCTGGTGTGGGGCTGTGGGTTGATGCGTTGGACTGCAAGGTAAGTTTCACCCAAAAAGTTGGTTGGAACCACAAGGTCAGTTTGAAATGCAAGGTCAGTGGTTCAGACTCACCAGCTGCTGCTCGAAAACCCCACAGCGTGTTGCTATGTGTCAGATCCAACTCGATGGCACTTAACAGCAACAACAATGTTCCTTTGAGAACTTCAATTAGCCATATAGTCCTGTATCATTAATGCCAGATTCCTTTAGACTAATTATGGGTGGTACAAATTCTAACACACTTGGCCGTGACCTTGCTGGACATTCACATTTTCCCAAAGGTCCCTCAAAAGAAAAGCCTGGACATCTACTTCTGAAAAAGGAGCCATTGAAAATTGTATGAAGCACACTTCTACTCTGACACACACGGGTCACCAGGAGTCAGACTCAACTCCAAGACAACTGTTTGGTTTGGTTTGTTTTTTCCCTGTCATTAAAGAAATAGCCAACAGATCATTGCTTAGTGGGTGGCATCACTAATGTGTATGTAAAATGAGTAATACATTTTAATGAATTACCTCTCAGTCACCTTTGCTCTTTATACATCCCATTCCTCTTCTCTATTCAAACTGACCAAAAATGATGCATTAATTTATTTCATTGGATAATTGTCAGCATTGCTCAGGAAAATAAATACCACTTGAATATAAATATCATAGAATACGCTTACTAGGGAAACATTGGAAGCACACCTAAATCCTTTTATTACACGGATTATTATAAATCATTATAAAGAAATATTTCCCTCTTTAAAGAAAAAAAAAAATGTCTTCTATGCAGAGATCTATTCTGGACTCTTCTTAATAAAGAAGAAAATATTTTAACTGCCCAACAGGTTTCATGATGGTCCTGACAAGCTCTGTGCCCAAATTATCATATTCATGTGGTCTTAATGGCACTCTTGGTTCTTTCTGTCCTGGACCTGAATCCAAATCTTGATTTTTTTTTTTTTTTTTTCTTGAACAAATAAAGGGAACAGCTGTGAGGTCTTGGGTCACCTATACAATTTCGCCCTTTCAGCAGCTGGCTTTGCAAAATTGCAAGTAATTAGCATATACAAATTGCTCTCAGCCCTATTTTTATTAAGTGCCCTAGATGATCACCAAAAAAAAACAGTGTCTTATAAAATTGTATGGCCAAAACAATGATTGGAGAGATGTTCCTCTTGACAAGTCTCTATGGGTATATACATATACAATTTTTGTTGTCTGGGGAATCCTTTTTGGTACTATAAGAACTATGAAGGATCTGAGATGTTGAGCAACTTGCAACCTAACAAGCTAGTCTGCCTTGTGGAAGAAGACATAAGAATACTGCATTAGAGAGGACAGATACCCTATGACTACAATATTGGCAATTACTGTTGTTAAGTGCTGTTGATTTGGTTCCGACTCATAGTGGTCCTGTATAGGGTTTCCAAGGAGCAGGGGATGAGTTTCAACTGCCACCCTTGTGGCTCAAACCAAACTTGCAGTCCAGCACATTATCCTGCAGTACCACACCAGGACTACACACCAATGGCAATGAGGCAATGAAAAGAAAGCCTGATAATGCCAAGATATGCAAGAGGTGGGGGAACACTTATATAATGGGCTGCTGCTCCTTTGAGCCAGAGAAAAAAATTTTCTTTATTACACTGAATATTCCCTGTGTCCAAAGGGAGAAGCTGTCTTTTCCCTCTCAGGTTTTTTTTGTTTTTTTTTTTTTTTTCTGTTTTGTTTTTGAGTTTCAGTCTTGGAGGGGGGATTTGTCCTAAACGGACTTGATTGTTTGCTTTCATGGCTTCCCAGCAAATAACTTGCTTATTCTTGTAGTAGTCAATCAAACTGCCATTTTTGTTTTGGGTTTTTCCTGCAGATCTTTCTTTGAAGATGTATTTTCTGTTGCTCTAGCTGTTCCAGGATGGTCTGCTTGTTCTTTCTAGTGGGATGTCTTACCTCAGAAGGTTTTGAATGGGGCTTAGGAGTCCACCTAAGGTCCTATATACTACAAAGGCTCCGCAAGAGGCCTGTTTCACTGGGCAAGTTCTAGAACCCCTTTTAGGTATTCCAATCAATTATAGGCTGAAGACAGGCTTACAAGCTTTCTGTCATCATGTTTCCCGACATTCCTTTCTATCCCACTCAAGTGTCTATTTTACAATAGTAGTCAGGAAAAACCAATATTTATAAGACAGTCAAACATCTTAGTATTATTTCCCCTCTTCAGACTACCCTCTCAGGTTTTTAACTGTACAAATAATCTGGAAAAAAATAATAGCTTGGATAAAAGGTAGTAGATCTCTGTTCTCAAGATGTGCACACATATGGAGAATTTTATCCCAATAATGGGTTTATTAGATACAAATTAAACTCTACCCATATTGGTAAGAATGAAACAGACATTTATTGTTAAACATTACTTTTTTCCTCATAAGAGAAGGATTTGCTTGGCTTGCCTAGCAGAATAAGGATTCAGTATGTGAATTTTTCTGTTTGGATAAATACGATTATAAAATAAATCAATTTTATTTTTTAAAGAATATAATTACTTACCTGGACAGTTGATAAGAATGGGGAAGACATAGGAGGGATTATGTGCCTTGTAATACAAATATTACCTTTTCTTTTGCACATTGCTGCCCATTTTAATATTGTTGGCCAGAAGCAAGGAAAGGGAGCAAAGGAAGTTATAGGAGATCTCAGAGTTGGCGGCAGGGGAGAGTCAAGTAAGTTCCAGAGGTTGAAATTGTCAAACCTAATCAGACCTAGCATAGGAGCACAACACAATCAGATCTCCAGCCATCAAGGTTGTTGTTGTTGTTGTTATGTGCCATGGAGTCGCTTCCAACTCACAGCGACCCTGTACAGGGTTTCGGAGGCTATAAATCTTTACGGGAGCAGATAGCCTCATCATGCGGAACAGCTGGTAGTTTCAAGCTGCTGACCTTATGGTTAGCAACCTGATTCCTAACCACTACGCTACCAAAGCTCCTTAGCCATCAGGGTAGTTGGTATAAATGCAGTCATTTGAGTGTAAATTAAATTCTGCCCATGTGACACCCAGCAACTTGTTTAACCTCACTAAGATTTGGTTTCCTCTTTTACAAAATAATTATCAAAAGTTAGCATAGGCTCTTCCTCTTCCCTTAAGTGGTCTAAGGTAATCTTACAAAATGGTACTCACTTGACCCAGAAAACCCCACAAAATAATGCAAATCCAGAGGTTCAAATCTCCGGGTCCATTTTAAGAATGACTGTGAGACTGCCCAGGCAATCAAGGGTATGCATATCCAGATAGCCATCAAGTATCTTAAAGATGTCACTTTGCAGAAGCAATGTGTACCATTCCGACGTTACAATGGTGGCGTTGGTAGGTATGCCCAGGCCAAACAGTGGGGTTGGACACAGGATCGGTGGCCCAAAAAGAACGCTGAATTTTTGCTGCACATGCTCAAAAATCCAGAAAGCAATGCTGAATTTATGGGTTTAGATGTGGATTCTTTGGTCATTGAGCATATCCAGGTCAACAAAGCTCCCAAGATGTGCCGCCGAATTTAAACAGCACTCATGGTTGGATCAACCCCTACCTTATTGAGATGATCCTCACTGAAAAAGAACAAATTGTTCCTACACCAGAAAAGGAGTTTCCACAGAAGAAAAAGATATCTCGGAAGAAACTGAAGAAACAAAAATTTATGGCTCAGGAGTAAATTAAGCTTAAAATAAAATGTAAATGAAAGATAAAAAAAAAATAAAAGTTAGCATAGGATCCAACAGAGTGGATTTTCTATAAATGGTAAATCAAATACGAAGAAGCAACGTTGGACAATGTTTAAGGAAAAAATTCTTTAGCCCCTATTGCTTTGCTAACACTTTATAGTTAGTTATGTAATCTAGTACTAACTTTAAATTTTCTCAATTTCTAGTGAGGCACTATTGGATAAGCAATGGACTGCTAACTCAAAGACTGGTGATTCAAATCCACCAGCTGCTTCTTAGAATTCTTTTACAGGGTCGCTAAGAGTCACAACAGACTTAATGGTACTTGACAATGACTGTGTCTTATCTGTACACACTTATACAAGGGATAATAATACTATCTAAATCATGGAATTAATGTGGAGATGAAATGAAATAATACATATAAAGTGCTCAGAACAATGCTTGAGCATAGTAAACAGTAAACTGACCAAAAATGATACGTTAATTTATGTTAGCCTTTGTATCCCCAGTTCTTTGGCCCCTAACTGGGAGGCATTCTTGACTCCAGTCTTTCTTTACATCCAGGCAATCTTCGGGGTTCTACAGTTACTAGAAATGCAGAATCTGCCCATTTCTTGTCTCTGCTAGCACCCTGTCTAAGCCACTGTTGTCTATGTGTTGCAATGGCCATATCGGGGGTATTGCTTGCATTATTGCAGTAGTCTTCTACTGACCTCTCAGCTTTCACTTTCTCTCCCATAAAGTCTGTTCTCACACTGCAGATTTTGGAATCTTGTTATTCAGAATAAAAGCTGCAACCCAGCAAGATCTCATAGATCTGGGCCTTATTTCTTTTCTGATCTCATCTCCTCCTGTGGCCTATTGGTACTTATCTCTTTGATGTTTCTGGAACAAGCAGGACTCCCAGTATAGATCCTTTGCAGAGTCTCTTGTTTCATAGAAACATCCCCTCCATCAGATACTCAAGGGCTCCCTTCTTCATCTTCTTCACACCTTCCTCAAATGTCACCTTTTCAGTGACCCACCCTGTATTATACTCACCTCCTACATACCCTAGATCAATCATTTTCCTTAGCCAAAATCAAACCAGTTGCTATTTTGTTGTTGTTATGTGCTGTTGAAGGAGCTCTGGTATCGTAGTGGTTATGAATCGGGCTGCGAACCGCAAGGTCAGCAATTCAAAACTACCAGCTGTTCTGCGGGAGAAAGATGAGGCTTTCTGCTCCCGTAAAGATTTACAGCCTCAGAAACCCTATGAGTCACTATGAATTGGAACCGACTCCACAGCACACAACAACAACATGTGCTGTTGAGTCAGTTCTTAGGAGTGGCTGGAAAGTTTAAACTGCCAACCCTGCGGTTCAAACCGACTTTACTGTCGAGTGCTTATCCTACAGCACCATAGTCTATTTCAATTTATGGTGGGATTTTTGCTCCCAGAAGTATTTATAACCTCAGAAACCCTTTATAGTGTCACTGTGAGTTGGAACCGATTCAGTGACATACAACTACCACCAACCACCATGTGTGTAAGAGTAGAATTGTGCATTTTATGGTTTTTCATGACTGATTTTCTGGAAATGGTCACTACGTCTTTCTTCCCATGCACGTCTGGTGGATTCAAATCAACAGCATTTCCTTCAGCAGTCAAGCACTAAGCCATTTGCATCATCCAGGGAACCCACTCCATTCCCTTACCCTGTTCTATTTTTTTATCTTATAAGATGCTATGCAATATACTTTACAAAAATATAAGCTCAGTGGGCAAAGGGTTTTGTCTGTTTTGTTTACTGCTGTTTCTTAGACATCAACAGTACCTTTCTCATACATAAGTATGAGAAATATTTAAGTAAATATTTTCAGTGACTATTTGCTGAATGAGTGAAATGCATGTTAGTAATGTTTTTCATAGCTGTTTGCTTTAGTCCTAGGAAGATGGACTCATGCATATGATGTGCCATTTTTGAAACAGCAAGGGTTGGGTTGGACCTATGATTTGTGGGTGTTAATTAATAATAAATGAATGAAGCATAGCAGCAGTGACCCTGTTGATGATGATAATGAATCACATTGATATAGTGCTTTTCCTTTTCTACCTATTTTTTGTGGAATTCCCCTCAGTGTCAGGGTGATGAATTATCCCCATTCCTTCTAGGAAAATGGCTAGTCCATCTTAATGCAGGCTTTAGAAATGAAAAATAATGCCTGCTGCAATCAACTTTTAATTATCTACACTAATGGAGTGCTGATACTAAGGAAATAATCTGAAAATCATTTACATTTGACATTAGGATGCAACCAGGGCCTTATACACAGAAAAAATATCCATGACAACATCAGAAGTAGCATGTGATACTAGAACGAACACTGGCCTGGAAGTTAAGAGACTGGATTTTGGGAAATCCTCAGTGTCTCAATTCCTGAACTCATTTGGCATGTCATTTCTCCTTTCTCTAAGCTTCAGTTTCATCATCAGTAACAGGCACCAAAGTCACTTCTTGCTTTAAGGTTCCTTAGCAAAAGCTTTCTACATAAATTCTCCCTCAGCCCTGATTTTCCCAGTCTCTCATCCTGCTGTTCTCCAAATTAGGTATTGACCTTAAAGACATTTTTACACGTAATCTGAAAAGCTGACAAAATGCCTGCACTACTGAATCTATTCAAAAGGAAGCATATGCATTTTACCTGTTTCTGGGGCACTCATGATTTTAACATTTTCACACTTAAAAAAATGGAGCAAGAGTGATAACCATATTGTGATAGCCTTGTTCTCATCTCTATTTTGGTTGTCAGAATATACTCACACTCCATCCATGTACTGACTGGACAAGGAAACCAGCTATTTCCCAGGTCTCAGCATAGTTAATTCAGTCCTGTAGTCCCAGTGGAAAAGCCCCAGTTAATCCCTCAGCTGACAGCCCAAAACTTGTTGGTTCAAACCCACCAGCGGTTACCCAGGAGCAGTCCTGTAAAGATTGTTGTTGTTCTATTGGTAGTTCCAGTCTGTCCTATCGGGTCCCTATGAGTTGGGATCGAGTGAATGTGACACAATAACAACAACAAACACTGCTAGGATAAGAGTGAGGATAAACATGAATGTCAGTGCTATGATGTTCAAACTACCACATCCACCCAACTGTCTTCTCTTGTGCCTTACTTGATATATGAAGCAAATGCAGGGATACAGTATTTGCTCAAAAAAAGAAAAGTGAACAGTAAAACCAAAGACAAACATGTCTCTGATGCACACTCTGATTTGAGAAACATTTTTTTTTTTTTAAAGCCATCTCTATTGTGATATATTCATTCCTTCACTATGCTTCCTTGCAAAAAGGCAGCTGATTTCCAATAGATGACTATCTCAAGTATGGAAGTTACTCTATGGAATGAAAATTAAACCCATAAAGTAAATAATAATAATAATAATAATAATCCCAGTGTTCTGATAAAGTTACAGACTTTTCTGTAAGTTTAGCTCATTTCTAGTAAGTGTCTAGAAGGATTGGTATTGTTAGGTGCCTCTCGAGTTGGTTCTGAATCAGTGACCCTATTGGTCCTGTGCCATCCTCACAATTGTTATTACGTTTGAGCCCATTATGGATGCTATTGTGTCCATCTCATTGGAGTCTTCCTCTTTTTCACTGACCCTTCACTTTACCAAGCATGATGTCCCTTCTCCAGGGACTAGTCACTACTAATAGCATGTCTGAAGTATGAAAGACAGAGTCTCATCATCCTGACTTCTTAGGAGCGTTCTGGCTGAATTTCCAACACAGATTTGTTTCTTCTTCTAATAGTCCATGGTACCCTCAATATTCTTCTCCAACATCATAATTTAAATGTATTGATTCTTCTACAGTCTTCCTTATTCATTGTCCAACTTTCACATACGTATGAGGCAACTAAAAATATCATTACTTGAGTCAGGCACACCTTAGTCCTCAAACTGTTATTTTTGCTCTTTAACACTTTAAAGAGGTCTTATGTATCAGATTTGCCTAATCAGTATGTCCTTTGCTTTCTTAACTACTGCTTCCATGAGTGCAACACACAGAAGAGGATTGGTATATCTATGTATATAAATAATTTAATAATGTTTAGATAATAGGCTCTGGTAGCATAGTGGTTACGACAAGTCAGGCTGCTAACCTCAAGGGCAGCAGTTTGAAACCACCAGAGGTTCCGCAGGAGAAAGATGGGGCTTTCTGCTCCTATAAAGATTTACAGCCTTAGAAACCCTATGCAGGGTCGCTATGAGTCGGAACCAACTCCATGACACATAACCATCACCATCACCAGGTGACAGGCACTTCATCACCACCACAACAGTGATTATCAACATGTTTTCATTAACAATGCTTGGCATAAAAGCAAAAACTCAGATATAGGTAGCAATGACTTCTGAGTTAAAATAGGTCAACATTAATGTTCATGAGTTTTAGCTCTTAGTTAAAAACTATTTGTAACTGGCATTATCCTAATATATTGACATATATGGTTTACCAATTCATATTAGAAGCTCACAGAGTAGAACAGAAATCAGAAAATCTATAAAAAGGAAATGGAAGAACAAAAAGTATAACAAAGCCAGACCATTAAGTGATTAAGTGGGGGTAGAAATAACTTCCAAAACCATAATAAATTCTGAGTGCATCACTCACAAAGTTTAGTTATTGATGGTTCTAAGCATGACCTTGAGATCCTCAGAGAAAAACAGAATCGTAGTATACTGTGTTTAACAAATTAGGGAATTACATAATATATTTAAACTGGAGGGACAGTGAAAAAGAGGGAGACCCCCAATGAGATGTTTTGGCACAGTGGCAGCAGCAATGGGTTCAAAGCATAGCAGATAGCCCAGGAGTGGGCAGTGTTTCGCTCTGTTGTACACAGGGTCACTATGAGTCTTAGCTGACTTAACAGCACTTGATGATAACAACATAATATATTTAAGAAAGCTATATTCTGTGGAAATTGCTTGATTTTGTCTTAATATTTTGGCTTAAGAAGCCATTATGGGATACTAACACAACTGCAAAGCTGTTTGAACTGCAAGGCCGGCAGTTCAAGCTCACCAGTCGCTCCTCAGAAATCCTGTATAGGGTCACTATGGGTCGGATCTGACTTGACGGCACTTAACAACAACAAAAACAACACAACTTGGTGTTATGAAATTATGCTTTAATCTGAGCATAATGTGCCTCTAAGTTTGCCTGACTCTGCCTTAGATACTGTCATAGTTATCTAGTGCTGCTATCAGAGAAATATCACAAGAAGATGACATTAATAAACACATTTATTCTCTTACATGTTAGAGAACATAGAAGTCCTAATTCATGATGCCAGTTTTGTTGTTTTTGTTGTTGTTAGGTGCCATTGAGTCAGTTCTGACTCATAGCAGTCCTATGCACCACAGAACAAAACACTGCCTAGTACAGCACTATCCTCACAATTGTCATGTTTGAGCCCATTGTTGCTCCCACTGTCCTTTGTGGCAGATTTGCTCAATGCAATGTGTCCTTTGATTTCCTAATCGCTGCTTCCATGAGCACTGATTGTGGATTCAAGCAAAATGAAATCCTTAATAACTTCCAGCTTTTCTCCATTTATCATGATGTTATTTATTGGTCCAGTTGTGAACATTTTCATTTTCTTTACATTCAAGAAAACAAAAATCTTCACCACTGGACCAATAAACA
>NW_006408553.1:23945211-23946365 GCF_000296735.1 Chrysochloris asiatica | reverse complement strand
TTCGTTCTGCTGTGCATAAGGTTGCTATGAGTCGGTACCAACTCAATGGCACCTAACAACAACATTCAAGAGCAAGTTTCAAATTTTTTTCCTGACATTTACTTTCTTTCTTGTCTTTTTAATGACATTTTGCTTTCTTCCTGTATAATGTTGTTGATGTCATCCCACAACTCTTCTGGTCTTTGGATATTAGTGTCTAATGTATCGAATTTCTTCTTGAGATAGTCTGCTAGCTCTAGAGAAAGGCTTTTTTCTGTCTCTCTCTTTCTCTCTGTTGATTCACCTTAGGAAGAAGGTCCTTGTCTCCTTTCAACATCTGTAGGCATTTCTTGGAGATCTCCATTTATCTTTGCATCAGTCTTCCCCTGGATCTAGAAGCTTCCCTGAAAAGGGCTCTGAGTCCATATTATGTGCTTCACAACCAGAGTGGTAGCAGGTTTCTCTCTTTCTGCTTTCTTCTTTCTCCTTTTATCTCTTCTAAGATAAAAGGTAGTACATGCCATACCTCAGGGCTATGATGAAAGGTATATTACCATCACAAAGTAGCATCAAGTCAGTTTCACCTCCTAGGGACTATGAGTACAGGACAGAGTAGAAATGCTCCATTGGGCTTCTGAAACTGTAAACCTTTATGGAAACTGACTTCTTGATCTTTCTCCCATAGAAGAGCTGGTAGGTTTGAATTTCAGATGTTTTGATTAGCAGCTCAGTGCTTCACCCACTGTACCACCAGAGTTAGATGGGCATTGCATCCCACATTTGTTGTTTTTGTTAGGTGCCATGGAGTTGGTACCGACTCATATCGACCTTATGCACAGCAGAACGAAACACTGTCCGATCCTGGGCCAACCTCACTACGGTTGCCGCGCTTGAGTCCATCGATGCTGCCACTTGGTCAATCCATCTCGTTGGTGGTCTTCCTCTTTTTATCTGACCCTCCACCTAATTGGCATAGCACATCAGATCAGATCATGGAGAATCATTGCATAACTGCCAACTCAGCATCATTGCACAGCCAAGGTGACACATATTTGGGGGTGACACAATTCAATCTATAATGTACATAATTTATCTCCTCTAATCCCTTTCCTTCTTCATAGGGAAAGACCTCCTTCCCAAATAAGTGAATGAGTGTTTGTTAAAAAAAAAAAAAA